>NC_064921.1:466219536-466409536 GCF_023897955.1 Schistocerca gregaria
CTCATACATCTTGGTCACCAAACGGAAGAGTTTTGTCAGTGCTTGCTCTCCCAAGGCTATCAGTACCTCTAACAGAATGTTGTGTACTCCTGGGGCCTTGTTTCGACTTAAATCTTTTAGTGCGTTGTCAAATTCTTTACACAGTAGCATATCTCCCTTCTCATCTTCATCTACATGCTCTTCCATTTTCGCATTATTACCCTCAAGTAAATCTCCCTTGTATAGATCCTCTATATACTACTGCCGCCTTTCTGCTTTCCTTCCTTGCTTAGGACTGGTTTCCCATCTGAGCACTTGACATTTATACAGGTGGTTCTTTTTTCTCTAAAGGTCTCTTTAATTGTTGTGTAGGCAGAAACTGTCTTACCACTAGTGATATAGGCCTCTACATCTTTACGTTAGCCCCTTTGCCATCTCTGATTAGCCATTTTGCACTTCCTGTCTATCACATTTATTTATTTATTTGTCCATATAAATCTCTTTTTCAGTACATATATTGTACACAAGATATTGGACACAAAGCCTTTTTAGCTATTGGTTTTTCAATTGTCAAACATATGTTATTTTAATTTTTATGACAAATTGGATCTATACAGTTAATAATTACAAATTTTTCAAATACTGTATATTTATAACTTATTTCTACAATTAAATATACAGATTACATTTTTTCTTGCATAAGATACTGTGAGATTGAATAGCAGCAGTTTTTCAGAAGATAGGGTGTCTGAGACTTTTTAAAGCTTTGTAGTTCAGGAAGAGATTTTATATGTCTTGGTAATCTGTTGTTAAGTTTTGTTCCTGTATGATGTACACCTTTTGTGGCAATGATTAACATGTATGTCACTGACCTGGTACTGTAACCATGGACATTTTTGTTTTGAGGATATAGGGTCTCTTTTCTCATTTTGCTTTTTTTTTTCATGTGTGACTACTTCCAATATATAAATGCAGGGAAGGGATAGGATCTTTAGATCTTTAACGAAAGGTATGCATGGTTTTCTGCTGCTCACTTGTTTCATTATTTTTATAACTGCCTTTTGTTTCCTGAAAACTGTTATGGCCTGGTGTACATTTCCCCAGAAAAAGATATTCAGTATTGAATGTACACGAGCAAAGTATACAGCCCTAGTACTGTTACAGAGAATTCTTACTACATAGCTCGTTTTTGGTAGTTTTGAATTTAGGGCTGTGTTATGAGTGCTCTATTTAAGACTTTACTGGATATGAATCACAAGATATTTAATTTCATTGACAGCATTAATGTTCTGGTTATCTATACTAGGATGTGCTAGATTTTTATTTTGATCAATGTGGAAATTTATGAGTACCGTTTTTTGGGGGTCAACTTTTACCCTGTTTCTGTTAAACCATTCAGACACAATCCTTTTGTAATATCTTTTGCAGATATGGTAAGACTTTCTTCTTTATTCCCTTCAGTCAATAGACTGGTGTCATCTGAAAACAGTACTGGTTCAGAGTCCCTAACGTGTGATGGGAAATCATTAATGTCGGCCAGAAAAGAAAGAGACCTAAAAGGGAGCCCTGTGTAACACCATGACTTAGTCCACATGGTTCTGAAAGTTGTACCTGCAGTTTATTTCCTTTCATGTACTTAATTTCAGTTACCTGAGAGCGATATTCCAAACATGATTTAATCCACTGATTTGGCACACCTCTTAACTAACTAATCATTTGTATTGATGAAATGAATTCATATCACCAAATTGTCATAATCTGCATCTCTGAATATCAAGTGACCACTGCGATAAATATGTTAGACATTTCAGGATTTAAGCTACCTTCCTACTTCTGCAAACTAGATGTGGATGGAGGAGGAGTTGCCACATTTATTAAAAACTGCCATAAATTCAAGAACATTTACATTAATAAATTCTGTTTAGAGCAGCATCTAGAAGCATGTGCAACAGAAGTAGAGTTCCATAACAGATCCAATATAATAGTAACTATTTACCGAGCACCTGCAGGAAATTATAGTCTATTCACAAATAATCTAGAAGCTCTTTTGGGTTATTTAACAGGAAGAAACAAAGAAATTTTGATTGCTGGTGACTTTAATACAGATTTTCTAATGCAATCTTCCAGTAAACATTTACTGTGTTAGTAATGTTGTCTTTCAATCTAACTCACACCGTAAACTTTCCAACTAGGATCACTAAATCCTCAAGGACAGCCATTGATAACATTCTTATAGACAAATCAAAGGAACAAAATCATATCATAAAACCTGTAATAAATGGATTGTCAGATCATGACATACAGCTCCTTGTTTTAGTTGTAAATTCTAAGCAGATTATCAAGACTGCTAAATCTGATTACAGGAGAGTAGTCAATCAACCAAAAATTGAGAGTTTTAGAAAACTGCTCAAAGATATGAACTGGAAGGATGTTTATAGTGCTCATGACATTAACGAAAAATATAACACATTCATGTCAGTACCATGTTTGAAAACTGTTTTCCTCTAAAAGTTACTCAAATTAAACAGAAGTCTGTAATAAAACCATGGATTACACAAGGACTAAAGATTTCCGGTAAGATAAAAAGGAAAATTTATCTGTCAACCAAGAATAGTTCCAATGCTGATGATTTAGCTAAATACAAGGAATACTGTAAAATGTTAAAAACGTAATTCAGACATCTAAACAAATGCACTATGCGAAGAAGATAGCAATGTCAGAGATCAAAATAAAAACAATATGGGATGTAGTGAAGTAGGAGGCTGGTAGAACCAGAAAGGAACAGGAGCAAATAGCATTAAGGGTAGATGACACATGAGTAACTGATGGGCATAGTGTGGCAAATCTATTTAACAAGTACTTTATATCCATTACTGATAGAATGGGATTGTCAGGCTCAGTAAATAATGCTCTTGAAAATCTGAAACTAGCCTTTACAAATAGCCTCAGGTACATGAATTTGTCACTACTTCACCCAAAGAAATAACTTCCATAGTAAATTCTTTAAAAACAAAGCATTCTAGTGGTTACGATGAAATATCTAGAAAGTTAATTAAGGCATGTTATTGTAAGTTTAGTACAATTCTAAGTTACTTGTGTAACCAGACAATCATAACTAGGACATATCCTGACTGGCTAAAATATGCAGATGCTTAAGACTCTGTTCAAGAAAGGGGATAAATAGATAACATCAAACGACAGACAATTTCACTTTTGCCATCATTCTCAAACATTTTAGGAAAAGTAATATACAGGCAGTTTCTCAACCATCTGGCCACAAATAACATATTATCAAGAACACACTTGGATTTCTGAAGTGTTCTGATACAGAGAAGGCTATTTACACCTACAGTGAAAATGTACTTAATTCATTAAATAACAAATTACAAGTAGCAGGTATTTTCGGTAATTTGTCAAAGGCATTTGACTGTGTGAACCACAACATCCTTTTAAATAAATTAGAATTCTATGGTGTCATGGGCAGTGCTTCAAAATGGTTCAAGTCATACCTCGCCAACAGGAAACAAAGGGTGTCAGTGCAAGGGACTAGTGAATTAGGTCATCAGTCATCATCAGAATTGGAAGAAATTACATGTGGTGACGCACAAGGATCCATCTTAGGGCCATTGCTTTTTCTTGTGTACATTAATGATCTCTCATCAGTTACACTGCCTGAAGCAGAGTTCGTTTTTTTTTTTTTGCAAATGACACAAGTATTGCAATAAATAGTATGTCGAGTGTTGTTCTAGAAAGATCTGCTAATGATATTTTCATGAATATTAATAAATGGTTTAAAGCCTACTCACTGACATTAAACTTCGAAAACACTCATTATATGCAATTCAGAACCTGTAAGAGGTTTCAACCCAGCATATGCATAAAGAATGAAGAAGAGCAGATAGAAGAGGTTGACAGTATTAAATTCCTGGCATTGCAACTTAATAATAAATTCATTTGGAAGGAGCACACCACAGAACTGCAGAAAGGCCTTAACAAATTTGTATTCTCAATTCGAGTGTTAGCGGACATAGGCGACATAAAAATGAAAAAGCTTGCATACTTTGCCTACTTTCATTCCATAGTGTCAGTGGTATAATATTTTGGGGTAACTCTACAAGTCAACCAAAAGCGTGTAATACGTATTATTTGTGGGGTAAATTAACGGGTGTCCTGTAGAAACCTCTTCAAAGAACTGGGTATACTAACTGCTGCCTCTCAGTATATTTACTCCTTAATGCAATTTGTCCTAAATAATATATCTCTTTTTCCAACAAACAGTTCATACATACAATACCAGAAACAAAAATTATCTACACAAGGACTTGAAACCACTTCAGTTCAAAAAGGGGTACACTACTCAGGAACACTTATCTTCAATAATTTTTCCAGCACACATAAAAAATTTAGTTACAAAAAAGATCAGTTTCAAAGGAGCCTGAAAGACTTACTAGTGACCAACTCCTTCCTCTCAGTTGACGAATTTTTTAAGAGAAACAAATGTGTTGTATATACTCATACCATTAGTATTGTTATTTCAGCTTAAAAAATGATGTATTGTACATACTCATACTGTTAGTATTGTTACTTCAGCTTAAAAATAAAAAAAATGACATGTTTCACATCCACAAGGATCTCCTCAGCTCAGATCTATGGAACGAAAAACTAATCTAACCTAATCTTACATCATACCATTCAAGCTTCCTCAGGAGCATAGAATAATCGCCGGCCGCTGGTAGCCAAGCGGTTCTGGGCGCTTCAGTCTGGAACCGCGCGACCGCTACGGTCGCAGGTTCGAATCCTGCCTTGGGCATGGATGCGTATGATGTCCTTAGGTTAGTTAGGTTTAAGTAGTTCTAAGTGACTGATGACCTCAGATGTTAAGTCCCATAGTGCTCAGAACCATTTGAACCATAGAATAATCAATCACATCAAAAGCTTTTGTTAGGTCCAAGAATAAACCTGAGATATTTCTGTGGTTGTCCACTGCATTTAAGACATGGTTTATCAGATTGAAAGTGGCATTTTCAATTGACTGCTGTGGTCTGAAGCCACTTGACATCCAGAAATAATATTATTCTTGTTGAAGAATGTAATTACTTTTGAAAGGACACTTTTTCAATAATTTTCGAAAACCCTGACAATAGAGACACAGACACATTGATGACCACCTTTTTTATATAGAGGTATTACTTTTGCCATTTTCAGTTGCTGAGGGAAGACACCACATTATAAGGATGAATTGCATGTGTCCAATACAGGCGAAAGTGTTTGTCTTGCTGTTATTTTTATAATATAATCAGAAATATCATCAATACCAGTTGAATACTTACTCTTCATGAATTAATGGCATTTAGGAGCTCTGTTGGGCTTATTGGACTGAGGAACATGGATATGTTATTTATTTCAATAGATGAAAGTTCTTTCCATGTTGTATTAGGTGGATTTCCAAATTTTTACTTCACTAACTTTCCAGCAAGAGTTGCATAATAAGAACTGAAACTGTTTGCAACTGCCCTAGGGTCAGTGACATTCTTGCCATCATGTGATGTCACAGTATTTTTGTGAGTTGTCTTCTTCCATGTAAGACCCTGCATAGCTTTGCACATGGACTTAGTTTCATTGGATGAATTCATAATATGTTTGTCATTTTCCTTAAATTTTGCCTCTTTTATGACACGTTTCAAAAGTAGCTTGTAGTTTTGGAAATAATTAATAAATTCTGACCTGCTGTGAGTTTTTGACTGCAGAAAAAATTCCCACTTCCTTTTACAAGATACTCTAATGCCACGTGTAATTCAGTTTTTGAATCTATCTGTGCTTTTGGAAATCACTTTCCTTTGTGGAAAAGCTATGTCAAAGTTATGCTTGAAAATGTCAAAAAAATGTTCCATCTTTTCGTTGGTAATAAAGGTAACATATACTTCTCTCCAAGATTGTCACTGATTAGGCACTGGAAGTATTCAATATTTTTTCTACTATAGATCCTTTTATGGATAACATTTTCTATACTGATCGAAATGTAGGCGCTATCAAAGTTTTCTGATGTACACTTGTCCATGTTTATACATACCTGATCAAGGAGAGTTACATTAGTTTTTGTTACATGTGTTGCAGAGATTACAGTCAGACAAAGATTGTAGGCTTTTATAATATTTAAAAACGTTTCCCTGCGAGGGCTATGGCTCAGAAAGTCAGCATTAGAATCACCACATAGTACCATTGTTTTCCCAGTTGTCTTAAGTTTGCCTAAAGCAAGATCCAATTTTTCGAAAAAAAAAACACTTGTGTTGCCAACAGGAGATCTATACACACATAAAATAATAGTTTTTTCAGACATTAGTTCAAGAGCTGAGATTTCAAAGTTGTATTCCCTTTCACCTGCCTCATTCATTGCTATTTATATTTACTCTTGTCATCAGTTAAACTCAATATCTCTTGTGTTACCCAGAGATTTCTACTAGCCCTCGCCTTATAATAGTGGTGGGCAGGAAATCGCGTATCTGTTAGAAATCACAGTGATTGAGAAGTCACAGATATCACAATAACAACTTTACAAAATCTATCTGCGATTTCAGTCACAGTTAGCTGTCGCAAGTAGCATTTCACATTCAACGCCGTGAGCCATCTGTTGGCTGAATTCCGTACTGGTTTCTGCGATTTCAGTGACAAGTCGCGGCTAGAAGTCGCAAGTAGCAATTAAAAAGCGCAGTTAACAGTGCCATCTTTTGGCCAAAGTTCGTACTATGCTATTCGCTACCGAGTCAAACTGCGATTTCCGTGACAAATCGCAACTAAGAGTCGCAAGTAGAAACTAAAAAGCGCAGTTAACATTCTTTTCCTAGTACCATCTGTTGAACGACGTACGTACTTCGTTATGAGAGCCTTGTGCCTCACGAGATCGGTGTGCTGTTTGTGCATATGAAGGAGTTATTTCATTAGTGGTACAAGTCCATTTTTGTTCATTTTGAGATACGGAGTCGTAAAGTTAAATGAGCGCTGAAAAATCTGCAGCTGAGATACCAGAAATATTCGAGCATATGGCTTCTTGCTAGAAATTAACCTTTATTAATGTTTGTTTCGTTCATTAATTTCAGAAGCATTATAGACAGAAAAGTGGAGGTAATGGACTTGTACCACTACTGAAATAAGCCCTTCACATTAGAAGACGACATGCACATTCAGCATCACTTATGGTTGGACAAAAACAGCTGTGACTCTGAATGTATTATATTAATAAGAAGCAACATTGCATTTTTCTCCTGAAAATATCAAGTAACGTAACAAATGGATTCTGCTTCCAATATGACAGTTTTGGTTAATACTCCACATGCCTACAGGACTTTGCAATGTTAACACAGCACAACTCAGACATCTGTATAAGTGTAGCGAAATGAAAACAGCATTATTGAGTCATATGAATGCCTCACTTCTTTCCGACACAGTTCAAGACTCGGGATAAAAGTTTTACACCTGGTGTTCTATATGGCAACTTCACACACAAGAACTTTTTGCCGACACTACCACCACCTACATAAGTAAGCTTTTCCTGTGTTACTTTCAAGTACTGCACTTAAGCTATTTCTGATTTAACTGGAAGATCTGTACTTCCCACTTCCATATCAACAGCCTCAAAATGCATATTGTAGACTTTGGGCTATGTTACAGGTCAGTGTCACACCAAGATTGTGGAGAAGGGGGGGGGGGGGGGAGGCATGTCACTCTCCAACTAGTGTTTACCAGTAAATAAGTGGCGGAAAATTACGGGTATAGGACAGCTTAAACATGAGGAAAATGAGATTTTCATTATTCACTCACTGTATTTAACATTTATTATTCCTTTAAAATCGCATAACAACTTCAATAAAACACAGTTTAATCACTCAACTGCACACGTATTTCACAATTATGTCACTTTTAAACTGCAAATCCTCTAAGAGCTGTCTTGAGTCTTCACGAGTCTCTCTCAACAGCCTTGGTGTGGATAGATACGTACAGCAACCAGTAAACAAGAGTCAGAACTGTGTCTGCAAAATCACAAGGATTATTAAACAATTTTTGCTGTCACTAATTACAAGCAATATAATTGACAGAGTAGATTGCTAATATTTGCTGTAATAAAAGCCACTCAATGGGGTATATTTCACATTTGCAAGAACGATCTTACTGAAGTAATTAAGTCCATCGAAACACTTAGAAACTAACCTCTTGTCTGACGAAAACGGCCTAAAGACGCAGTGGCAATTTCTCCAGACCTGTTGACAATGATATTTTGAGTTATCAATTTACTGAGTGACTGAAATGTAGTTCGGGTACCTGTGAACATAATATGTTAGAATTCATTTTCTAAACACTAACTATTACGCTACTGTATGGCTACTTACATATTAATTACACTATTAATATTTTCACAGTTGTTTCTTTAATACATAATTAAAGCCAACGGAAGAACAAACGTAAAACATACTTACCAATGATAGGTTTGTTGGGATGCAATTTTCTGTGTGGGCAGATGTAACTTTTTCATACGTTGGTAAGTCGCAGAAGTCACAGAAATCACGGAACCAGCAGAAGTCACAAAAATCGCGAAAGTAGCAGAAATCGCAGTGGAGGAGGGATACACGACCTACGTTCCTTAACTGCGACAAATCGCAGTTAAGAAGAACAGATACTGAAAAGTAGCATTCACAGAATTCACTGATATCGGAAAATCGCAGTTTAGCCCATCACTACCTTATAACACACTTATCTTCTGCTGCCTTCACTATTACCTCCACCAGAGCTACCCATACTTCTTCTACAGTCGTTCCCTAATACTCTCTCTGAAACTCTCTGCAGCCCCTGGTTCTATCAGGTTACCCAAATGCTGTTATGTATAATTCAAAATAACGTAATACTTATGTCCAACATTTTTAAAGGCTTCTCTTTAGTAGCTGAACTCGAACTTATGAAAATAAAACGAAAGTAACAGTTGTTTACAGTAGGTATATCTTCAATGCTGTTATCTTTGCAACGAAAATGAAATTTTAAACGTTGTTGACATGTTGTGGTTGTTCAGTTGTTTTCCTCCCAAAGAAAGTTTGTTTGTTGACATTGTGATAGAAGTACCGGGAAATATTCTATGAATTGACAAGGTATGTATGATGTTAGAACGTCTACGACTGTGAAACTATATTGTCTTCCGTAGTGTGAAAATGCGAAGCGTAATTTCGATGTACTAGTTTTCTTATTAAGCTTTTGGCTTTGGAGTGGTTATATTTGTTTATGTTTTTCGTAATGACAGTAAGCCGCATTCAATGCGTAATTGTGTTTGTTGAGCTAGGTACACTGTTAGCGAATATGTGGTACCGAAAATTCAGTTTGATCCAAAAAGTCCCATCTTAGTACGTCTCAGATTTTGCGGATTTTCCTCGACGCTCTCCTTACAGTAAAAAATCCTTTGACAATCACTGTTGCTAAGACGACACTGTCCGGAACTTGGAATTTTAACGAACGTGATTTGCTGCAAGGAGAGGCAGGAGTTTTGCATTTCGTTAATCTCATCTTCCAAGACAAGTCGTAGGGTCAGTATTGCCTCGCGTGTCCCAACATTTCTACGGAATCCAAACTGATCTTCCCCGAGGCCAGCTTCTACCAGTTTTTCCATTCGTCTGTAAAGAATTTGTGTTAGTATTTTGCAACCGTGACTTATTTAAATGATAGTTCGATAATTTTCGCACCTGTCAACACTTCATTTCTTTGGGAGTGGAATTATTATATTCTTCTTGAAGTCTGAGGGTATTTCATCCCTCTATACATCTTGCTCACCAAATGATAGTTTTATCATGGTTCAATCCCCCAAGGCTGTCAGTGCTATGTCAAATTCTTCACGCAGTATCATATCTCCCATATCGTCTTCATCAACATTCTCTTCGATTTCCATAATATTGCTCTCAGCTACATCACCCTTGTATAGACCCTATATACAATCCTACCACCTTCCTACCTTCTCTTCTTTGCTTAGAACTGGTTTTCCATCTGAGCTCTTGATATTCATACAAGTGATTCTCTTCTCTCCAAAGGTCTGTCTAATTTTCATGTAGGGAGTATTTATCTTACCCCTAGTGATATATGACTAGACATCCTTACGTTTGTCCTCTAGACATCCCTGCAGAGCCGTTTTGCATTTCCTGATGATCTCATTTTTTGAGACTTTTGTATTCCTTTTTGCCTGCTTCATTTAGGGCCTAGTGCTTTTTTATATTTTCTTTCATCAATTAAAATCAATATCTCTTCTGTTACCCAAGGATTTCTAGTGGCCTGTTTTTTTTATGTAGTTGATCCTCTGCTGCTATCACTATTTCATCTGTCAAAACTACCCATTCTTCTTCTACTGTATTTCTTTCTTCCGTTCTTGTCAATCGTTTCATAATGCTCTCTCTGAAGCTCTCTTCAACCTCTGGTTCTTTCAGTTTATCCAGATTCCATCTTCTTAAATTCCCACCGTTTTGCAGTTTCTTTAGTTTTAATCTACTGTTCATAACCAATAGATTGTGGTCAGAGTCTACATTTGCCCATGGAAATGTCTTACAATTTAAAACCTGGTTCCTAAATCTCTGTCATACCATTATATGATGTATCTGAAACCTTCCAGTGTCTCCAGGCCTCTTCCTTGCATATAGCATTCTTTCATGATTCTTAAACCAAGTGTTAGCTATGCTTTGCACAAAATTTTACCAGGTTGCTTACTTTTCATTCCTTATCCCTAGTCCATGTTCACCTACTACTTTTCCTTTCCCTACTATCGAATTCCAATCCCCCATGAATATTAAATTTTCATCTACCATAACTATTTGAATAATTTCGTTTATTGCATGATACATTTCTTCAATCTCTTCATCTGCAGAGCTAGTTGACATATAAACTTGTACTACTGTGGTAGGCTTTGGCTTTGTGTCTATCTTGGCTACAATAATGCATTCTGTATCCTGTTTGTAGTAGCTTATCTACATTCCTGTTTTTTTATTCATTATTAAACCAACTTCTGCGTCCTCTTATTTGATTTTGTATTTATAACCCTGTATTCAAAAGACCAGAAGTCTTTTTCCTCCTGCCACTTAATTTCATGAATTCCCACTATATCTAACTTTAACCTATCCGTTTCCCTTTTTAAATTTTCTAGTATACCTGCCCAATGACGCAATCTTAACATTCCACACTCCGATTGGTAGAATGCCAGTTTTGTTTCTGCTGATAATGATGATTGCCTGCTTAGCCACCATGTGATCTGAATGAGTTACTGTTTTACATCTGGAGTATTTTACCCACCCAAGAGAATGCCATCATCATTTTACCGTCGAGTAAAGCTGTGTGTCCTCGTTAAATATTATGGCTGTAGTTTCCCCTTGGTTATAGTCATTGACGGTACCAGTACAGCTAGGCCGTGTTGGTTGATGTTACAAGCCCATAGTCAATCATTCAGGCTGTTGCCCCTGGAAATATTGAAAAGCTGCTGGCACTGTTCAGGAACCACATGTTTGTCTGGTCTCTCAACAGATACCCTCTGTTGTAGTTGTAACTACGGTATGGCTATCAGTATCACTGATGCATGCAAGCCTTCCAACTACTCTCAAGGTGTTTGGTTCATGGGGGTTATTACCCCTTTTACATCGTCACAATCAGATGTAATTAGTTAGGGTATTGTTAGTAGAATATGATTTATGATGCAAATAATTACAATGTTCATAATTCCTTAATTTACAGAAACATACGGCATTGTACATACAGGAAGGAGGGGCAGTGACTCAAAGATAGACTACACGAAGCAGGCGCAATGACAAAAACGAAACAACGAGCCAGTTTACCAACATTACCATGTTAGCTGGTGACAATTTCACCTTATTCATAAGGTATAAGGTACATGTGTTGCTCTCCAAGTGGTGTAGTTATCAGCAAGTACTTAACAACAATCACATTTCTTTTTACACATTAGTAAAAGAAAATGTTCTGTTGCACTAACATGTTTCAGTACAGAATGTAACATAGTATTTTGTGAGAGTCTAATAGAATTCAGTCTGACATCTAAAATGATTATGTGGACTTGTGGTGCTTATTATTTAACAATTTTCCTATCCTGTGTATCCTCCTCCCCATTCTTTTTCTTCTTCTTCTTCTTCTTCCCCCAATTATTATTATTATTATTATTATTATTACTATTACTATTACTTTAAAATAATCAACAAAGGAGGCATGTATTAGTTCATATGTCTGTTATCGATCCAATAGCTTTTATTTTCTGATGTGATATGTGTGTCAATACTGGTGAAACAATTGTCAAAGAAAAACATGTAATTCAGGAATTCTGATTCTGGGATCATGTGGGTTATGCCATATATTACCCTTACACCTGAAGGCTCCTCTTTGTTTTCCACCATTCCACAGGGCGAAAAATTGTAAAGAAAGCTATTGGAACTCATAAGGCACTTAATTTTTATCTAAATTTCATAGGCTTTTTGTCAGGGCAGTATAGTGGTTAGAACAAATGCCTAGTGGGCAGAAGACCCGGTTTTAAATCCCGTACAAATTTTCATTCATTACTTCTGTTGGTATATATACAGCAAAGATATTTCAAAGGTGAAAAAGTCTCCGGAACCATCTAATTTCATTTGCTTACAATATATTCAGTTCTGCGCATCCAGGGGTACTGTGCCAATGATACATGTAACACATGGTGAGGAAATAATAAATGCATTTAGAATCATTATTGATCTTGTGGAAGATACAGATCAGTAAGGTGACATTTTTTGCGTATTTTCATTCAGTGTCATATAAATAATGTTCTGGGATAATTCATCTTTACGAAAGTCTTCATTGCTCAAAAGTGTGCTGTAAAAATAATATGTGGAGCTCACCCATAATCATCTTGTAGACATCTGTGTAAGGAGTCAGGCACTCTGTCTACTGCCTCACAGTTATTTATTGCCTCAAGTAGTTTATTATAAATAATACACCAAGGTTCAAAAGGAATAATGATGTACATAATTACAATACCAGATGGTAATGACATTCTTTATTCCATGTTAAGTTTCTCTTTGACTTTTTCCACATCATCACTATTTTTGTGCAAAAATATCCATGGATCTTGAAACTAGCTAACTTTCTGGAGGTGGCTGTTTACCAAAAGTTGAATGAAGCAATTCAACATGGTTGTTGAGTTGGTCTCTTAAAATAAGTTTCAAAAATTTTGTTTGTGGAAACCTGCACATAAAATTTCCATTTCTACACAATGCTTTTTCTTTAAATATTCCTTGTAAAGAAACTAGTCAGGTGATGTCTGACCTACATTTGTTTTAAAACTAATAAATTTTAAAACTATGTCAGTGTCATGTCTCAGTAGTGTCTTCTAGTGGTTGTTTGTAAAAAAAATTAAAAGTGATCCTTGTACAGAGCCACACTGCTGACAAATAGTTTCAGAAAATACCTACAGACACTTAAATGTATATTAGATGTTAACATATTCCACAGTTTAGCATAGCTTTTTTTGCTGTTGGCATTCTACATTTTATATTCATTTTATTTATGTTCTTCATACAACCTCTTGACAAGCGAAGTCCGTTCTGTATAATTGATCTACATAGTTCCTCGCATATGCAGACAATTAGGTCCTCAGCAGACAATAAAGTTTTTTTCCCTCTGAATTTTAATTCATTTTCCTTTACTGCTTGCTCTATGCATAGATTGGATAACATGAGACACAAGCTTCAGACCACTCACCCCTTGTCAAGAATTAGTGCTTCTATTTCCTGCCCTTATTCTCATATTGATGCAGCCTGGTATTCATTCACGCCATAGACAAGCTTTTGTTGTCTGTATTTTATCTTCAATAACTTAAGAATTTCAAAGAGGGCATTCTAGAGAATGTTGTCAAAAGCTTTTTCAGCATCTTTAAATGCTAAATACACAGGTATTCTCATACATAACTTCTAAGACAGACTGAATGGTTAATATTACCTCACACATCTCTACATATATCTGGAACTGACCAACCTCAGGATGGACTTCTACCATTTGTTTCATTCTTCTGTAAATAATTTATGTTAGTATTCTAATAACGGAAATTTGTGGGTGGAAAAATATGTACAATAAGGGAAATACAAGTACCATACTCACCTAAAGGAAACTGATGTGTGGCACGCAAAAACCTGTAACAGAAAACTATATTCACACTAGCTTTTAAGCTCTTGCTATTTTTGTAGTACAATATATATATACATTCACACGCACACAACCACACAGACACTCAAAAGTACACTCCCTGGGTATCAGCAAGACTGTGCAGATGGGGGTGGGGAGGCGTTGCGATAGGGAAGGATGCACGAGGCACAGAGTGATAACAGGGTAGTGTGAGGCAGGTCTTTCAGCTGTGTGTGTGTGTGTGTGTGTGTGTGTATGTGTGTGTGTGTGTGTGTGTGTGTGTGTGTGTATGTGTGGAGTGAGTGCAATGGAGAGGGAGGAAGAAGAGTATTGGGAGAAGGCTGTACACAATCAGCAAGGAGGAGAGAGTAGTGTGGACAGAAGAGAAGGGGAAAAGGTAATGTGAGACAGTGGTAAACAGATTAGCAGATATTTAGGCCAGGGGGAGAACACAGGGTGTGCTGAATTCACAACTGAGAAACTTTTGCAGTGGGAAATATCTAAATAGCCAGTGACATCTTTACTGATGTAATTTGCAACGTGTTTGGCAACTAGATAGTGAAATATGTGGTTTTGCCACAGTTTTTTGTGGTGGATAATCAGAAGACAGTTCCTTAGCTGTCTTGCCCACATAGGATCCTGTACAGTAATTGCAGCATAGCTGATGTATGATATGGCTGCTTTCACATGTTGCCTTACTTTTTATTGCACAGAGGGAATGATGTCTATGAGTGGACCATGGCAGGAGGTTATGTGGGACAGGTCTTGCACCTGGTTTGATCGCTAAGGGATCTTCTGCATTCATATATTTTCTTCTTATGTCAATTCAGTTCAATACATTGTATCAAATAAAATTCAATATTTTGATATGTTGTGCAAACATTTCTGCTGGACTTTACCATTATGCCTAGTTTTTCCTCTGCTGCCTTTACTGTTGTATCACCCAGAACCACTCATTCATCTTTTGTTATATTCCCTTTACCCATTTTAGCTTCTTGCAGTCTAGTGTGCACGTTCAAAATCTCATCAATCTCACATTATTTCAACTTACACAGCCTGTATTTTGTAACTATTAAGGTAGCATAAGGATTCTTAAGTTTCTGAAAATGTTTTTCAGTTTAAAATTGGCTTTCATAATATGTCTTACCATTATGTAAACTGAATCATCATCTCATTTTATCATCCATGTTTCACTTCCATACATGGCTACACTCCATACAAATACTTTCAGAAACGACTTCCTGACACTTAAATCTATACTTGGTGTTAACAAATTTCTCTTCTTCAGAAATGTTTTCCTTGCCACTCTACTTCGACCATCATCAGTTATTTAGCTCCCCAAATAGCAAACCTCCTTTACTACTTTAAGTATCTCATTTTCCAATCTAATTCTCGCAGCATCACCCGATTTAATTCGACTACATTCCATTATCCTCGTTTTGCTTTTGTTAATGTTCATCTTATATCCTCCTCTCAAGACACTGTCCATTCCGTTCAACTGCTTTTCAAGGTCCTTTACTGTCTCTGACAGACTTACTATTTGATCGGCAAACCTGTCTCTAACAGAATTACAGTAAATTGTCATCGGTGAACCTTGGAAAGTTTTTATTTCTTCTCCATTGATTTTAATTCCTACTCCAAATTTTTCTTCTGTTTCTTTCACTGCTTGCTCCATATACAGATTGAACAACATTGGGGATAGGCTACAACCCTGTCTCACTCAGTTCCCAACCACAGCTTACCTATCATGCCCCTCGACTCCTATAACTGCTCTCTGGTTTCTGTACAAATTGTAAATAACCTGTCACTCCCTGTATTTTACCCGTGCCACCTTCAGAATTTGAAAGAGAGTGTTCCAGTCTACATGTTCAAAACTTTCTCTAAGTCTATCGATGCTAAAAAAGTAGATTTACCTTTCCTTAATCTATCTTCTAAGATAAGTTGTTGGGTTAGTATTGCCTCACATATTCCAACATTTCGACGGAATCCAAACGGATCTTTCCCGAGGTCAGCTTCTACCAGTTTTTCCATTCACCTGTAAAGAATTCGTGTTAGTATTTTGCAGCCGTGACTTATTAAACTGACATTACAATGAAATCCAGACGATTAGCTGCTTGCAGGCATTGATAAATATCCACGGGGGCAGTTGAAAATGTGTGTCCCAACCGGGACTTGAACCTGGTATCTCCTGCTTACATGGCAGACGCTCTATCCGATTGAGCCATCAAAGACACGGGATAGTGCAGCTGCAGGGACTTACCTCTGACACGCTCCCTCTGAGACCCACACTTCCAACTTACTGTCCACACACTACATTTGTAATGCCCCTACCCACTATACCCATTACTTGCGGCAGTAACTCTACCGATTCCCGTAAGAGTTTGAGCAATGTGAGTGCATCTACACTGAAGAAGAACAGATACCATCTTCATATATTAAACTGGTAGTTTGGTAATTTCTCACCTGTCAACACTTGCTTTCTTTTGGATTGTAATTATTACATTCTTCTTGAAGTCTGAGGGTATTTCGCAGTCTCCTACATCTTGCTCACCAGATGATAGAGTTTTGTTAGGGCTGGCTGTCCCAAGGCTGTTAGTAGTTCTAATGGAATGTTGTCTGCTCCCGGGGCCTTGTTTTGAATTAGGTATTCCAGTGCTCTGTCAAACTCTTGATGCGGTATCATATCTCCCATTCCTATGTCCTCTCCCATTTCCATAATATTGCTCTCAACTATGTCGCCCTTGTATAGACCCTCTATACACTCCTACCACCTTTCTACCTTTCCTTCTTTGCTTAGAAATGGTTTTCCATCTGAGCTCTTGATATTCATACAAGTGATTCTCTTCTCTCCGAAGGTCTGTCTAATTTTCCTGTAGGCAGTATCTATCTTACCCCTAGTGGAATATGGCTCTGCATCCTTATGTTTGTCCTGTAGCCATCCCTGCTTAGCCATTTTGCACTTCCTGTCAGTCTCATTTTTGACACATTTATATTCCTTTTCGCCTGGTTCAGTTACTGCATTTTTATATTTTCTCCTTTCATCAATTAAATTCAGTATCTCTTCTGTTACTCAAGGATTTCTACTAGCCCTTTTTTTTTTTTTTTATTTATATATATATATATATCTAGTTGATCCTCTGCTGCCACCACTATTTCATCTCTCAAAACTACCCATTCTTCTTCTACTGTATTTCTTTTCCTCATTGTTGTCAATCGTTCCCTAACGTTCTCACCGAAATTCTCACCAATCTCTGGTTCTTTCAGCTTGTCCATGTCCCATCTCCTTAAAATGCCACCTTTTTGCAGTTTCTTTAGTTTTAATCTACAGTTCGTAGCCGATAGATTGTGGTCAGCGTCTACATCTGCCCCTGTAAATGTCTTACATTTTGAAACCTGGTTCCTAAATCTCTGTCATACCATTATATAATCTATCCGAAATCTTCCAGTGTCTCCAGGCCTCTACTGCCATGATTCTTAAACCAAATATTAGCTATGACTAAGTTATGCTCTGTGCAAAAATTCTACCATATGGCTTCGTCTTTCATTCATTACCCCCATTCCATATTCACCTAATGCTTTTCCTTCTCTTCCTTTTCCTACTATCAAATTCCAGTCCCCCATGATTATTAAATTTTTGTCTCCCTTCACTATCAATAATTTCTTTTATCGCATCATAGATTTCTTTAATCTCTTTGTCATATGCAGAGCTAGTTGGCATATAAACTTGCACTACTGTATTAGGCTTGGGCTTCATGTCTATCTTGCATTCAATAATTCGTTCACTATGCTGTTCGTAGTAGCTTATCTGTGCTCCTATTTTTTATTCATTATTTAACCTACTCCTGCACTATTACCCCTATCTGCTTTTGTATCTATAACCCTGTATTTGCCTGACCAGAAATCTTGTTCCTCTGCCACCGAATTTCATTAATTCCTGCTATATTTATCTTTAACGTACCCATTTCCCTTTTCAAATTTTCTAACCTACCTGCGCAATTAAGGGATCTGACATTCCACACTCCGATCCATAGAATGTCAGTTTTCTTTCTCCTGAAGTAAGCACAAGCCAATAATTAAAATGTTTGTTGTAATTACAGATATTTCTGGCAGGCTTTGGTTCTTGTATTCTTAGCTGCTATACAAAAGCACGAATGATTCACACCAAACGGGCTCCAAATGGAGAGCTAAAAACACAAAGAAGGAATATTAGGAAAGCAAGGGTTCATACAGGGACTTCAGTGCCCAAAGAACAGAATATGAATCATATGGATGGAATAAACTATTTGATGAACGGCACTAAAGTCAAGATTTCTGTATCACGTAAGTGATCATAGTTAACTGACATCAGATTGTTGCTGCATGAATTATTTTTATGTTGTACACTTAATTCTTAGTTCAATTTAACTATTATAGTGAAATAACAGCCTAACTTATGTGTGAGAATATTCAAATAAGATATCGATGATATTTTGGTTGAATGTAAACAGCATAATATTTGTTCATTTGTCATATTGTTGTCTGCACAAGACTAAATTTGGTTATTGGTAATCACAGCCAGAGTTAAAGTCCTGTACAGAACTGGTCCAAATGAAATGTAACATGTCAGTTTTACCATTTACATGGGAAACACAAAGAGGAGGAAATATTACTTTAAAAAAGTTATTTGGAACTGGTCCTGCCAGTATTTCAAACTAATTTCCAGAAAATACAATTTATTTTCTGCATGTAGAATATGTTGTTTTTATCTTTAGTTATAGTGCATAACTGACAAGGAAATATTCGACTGGTAGCATTTGTAACTGAATGATAAATGTCAAACGCCAGGGACATCCAGTATGACATGTACTGAGGCCTCCACCCTCCCTCCTCCCCTACCAAAGCACCAGATAGATGTATGCTTCTGACTCCACAATTGGGTGTCTACAATACTACTATTTAAATTAGCCTCTGAGTTGCAGTCGACATTAATCCACCCACTCAGCAGTCCGGCCTCATTGGCCAGAGACAGAGATCAGTGTGTGTGTATGTATGTGTGTGTATTTTCTACTTCAGAAGAAGACCCTCTGATCAATAGCTCATGTGTTTAGCTGTTTCTTCATTGTGCCTATCTGCAACTCAACATCATCAGTATACAGTGAGTATCAATCTATCCTTTTCATAATATTGCCATTATTCCATACTTGATTCCGTGTTTGATTTTCTACTCTGCAGAAAGGTGTACAAAAAGGACATAAGTAATTACTGGGATATTCCATTACCATTAATATTTGTACCATGCAAGATCCTCTCCAAAGTTCCCCAGAAAAGAATTAAAGATCATCTTGATAAAAAGGTTGGCAAGTACTAGGCAAGTTCCAGGCAAGGACATTCTTGCCCAGAGCAGATTTTCAATATGAAAAATATGATCAGGTATAAGACGACTGGTAGGTACGACTATATGGTTGTGCTCATTGACTTTAAAGAGTGTACAGCTTGGTTGATTGTGGGTCATTATTGAATATTCTAGAAGAATTTGGGATGGGTCATAAATATAGAACCCTGTTTGATTACTCTGCAGACACTAAGTCTGTGTTAAGATTGAAGTTCGTTTACAAGAAATTGGACCCCTTTGAAATCAAAACCAGTGTAGGTCAAGGTGGTGAGCTCTTTCCACCCCTTTTTAACTGTGCCTTCAAAAAGATTATTTGATAATGGAGGAAAATATGAAACAAGAAGAGAAGAAAGATAAATGATACAATGAAGGCTTTCCCGACCGGATGTTTCAACTGCTGAGAATTTTTCTGGGTTGTATGGCCGTGGTCCATGGAACTCTTCAATCCCTGACGTTTTGTCCAAGGCTACGTTGGACATCTGGTTTACAACCACATATTGGCAAAACTGATTCTTATGTACAAGACTCTCATCATTTTACTGAGAAGCTCAAGGGATTAACTTTGGCTCCTGAGGATATTCTTGTCTGTTTTGACATAGTGTCTTCATTCACTGTGATTCCACTTAAAAAAGTTATGGTTTACATAGTGGATGTTTTCCCAGCAGATTTGACTGCTCATTTCAGACACTGCCTTACCTCTAGTCAGTTCCAGTGCGAAGATGAATTTTATGAGCAGGATGATGGTGTGGCCATGGCTAACCCATTGAGTCCTATGATTGCTAACTTTTATATGGAAAAATTCGAACAATGAGCTCTGGAAAAAGTGAGTAAGAAACCGTGTTGATGGGATCAATACGTGGATGATACATTTGTTGTTTGGTCACATGCCAAAGAAGCTTTAGAGGAATTCTTCTGTTATTTAAATAGTATAAATCAAAATATCCAGTTTACAATGGAATATCCTTCTTGGATGTCTTCATCATGAGGTAGACTGATGGCAGCTTGAAACATAAAGTATTTCAGAAGGTTACACATACCGACAGATACATGCATAAGGATTCCAGTCATCATCCACAACAGTAAAGAGGTGTATTTAAAAGTCTAGTGGACAGAGCTAAAAGAATTTGTACGCCGGTACACCTGGACGCTGAGTTAAAACATCTAAAGCAGGCTTTTGAGAAGAATTGATCCTCTAGTAAGGAAATAAATAGAGTTTTGTGACCAAATAACAGGAGGCCTAAGGGCAACGGTAGGGCACAGCGATGGAAGAACAGGGTTTCTCTACCCTTCATCAAAAAAAGTGACGGATCAGATTGGCAAGATTCTAAGGAAACACGACGTTCGACTGATTTTCAGACCAACTAAGAAAATAGTCCAAGCACTTCATTCCATTAAGTATCAGCCCCAGAATTTTACGAAAGTCTGGAGACACTTGTGTTCCAGCCATTTCGAACATGCGTTATTTTAAAGCAGGGCATAAGGATGAGCATGGGATACTGCACCAATTTATTGTTTGGCGGCAGGCGAAACTGGAAGGGAGATAATTCATTCGCGCTGGCAAGTGTTCAGTGCAACCTGCCAAGAATAAGCAAATATGGCCCGTGGCTGGCTGCAAAGAGTAATGTAGCATTGTATTGTTAAAAAACAAATGGAGAGACTTGAAATAGTGACTGTTTATTAAACGTTGAACTGCTGTTGAGAGTACATGGACTGGACGTGGATAGTCAGCCTCGCTAAAAGCTTATGTATTAATTGTATTCAAAATGTGTAATTAACTGATTCTGGGTGCCCGGTAATGTGTGGACTTACGTCATAAAGTTTAGTTTTTTTTTTTTTTTTGTACAAATGGAAATAAATATGTTCTGGTGCATTGAATGACATTCCAAGAGTAGCGTATTTTTTTAAAAAATAAGTAGAGAGAGAGTGAAAATTTCCCCTTCCAAGCAGTGAAATCTTCGGAGAAGCGTCCGGTGCTAGCAGAAGACATCGGCGCTGCAAGAAAGCAGATCCAGCATTCTTCAACAAGTATGTCCACGAAAACGCTTAAGCTGTATAGAGAGAGCTTAACATTACACCGGGCCACCGCACCCTCTGTCTGCAAGTGGTGTATATAAGATCCTGTGTACATGTGGCAAGGTCTACATTGGAACTAGAAAGAGATGTGTGAATACACGGTTGAAGGAACATAGAAGTCTTTGCGACTAGGCAAAATGGACGAATCAGCCGTGGCAGAATATGCTCTTCAATCAGGTGATCACGTAGTGAAATTTTCGGAAACTGAAGTTTTATGTACTATGACGATCTATTATCATGGCTATATAGAGAAGCTATCGAAATATATAAACATAGGGATAATTTTAATAGAAAAGGAGAAGCCATGAAACTCAGTGATATATGGACTGTGTCACTACAGTACTATAATTGATATGTTAAAAAAAATGTCTTTGACAATGTTTATCTCTGCTATTATGTGATGTCCAGACTACGCCCACTTTCCACGGTATTTAGGCCACTCTTTGACGTCCGACTCGTCAGTCGGCAAGACTCAGTACAACCAGGAGCATCTGTGAAGATGTCCAACGTAGCCTTGGACGAAACATCAGGGTTGAAGAGTCCCATGGACCACAGCCATACAACCCGGAAAAATTCTGAAAGAAAAATGGCTCAGACTAGGACCCAAACTGAAATGGATGTATGTTGATTGCTTGGGCTTTGCGGATGACCTAACCATTTTTGCCAACAGTATTAACACGGCAGTCTGACAGATTGGTGTATTGATGTGTATCTATAGCTGAGAAAGTTAGATTACATATCTCCTTTGAGAAGACAAAATACATGACAAACAGCAATGGACCAGAATGGAAGATTTTAAACCAAGGAATGATTGTTTTGTGAAGGAAAATTAATATACCTAGATGGGATAATCCAACCTAATGTTTTAGAAGAGGAAATGGTCAATCTTACAATCTGCAAATTATACCTAGTGCGTAACCTGACAAAAATGTCTATAATAAGAAGTTGCTGAGCATTGGTGCGAAGTGAAGACACTTCAGTATGGTTGTCAGACCAGAAAGATTGTAAGCTTTGGAGACTTTGACTATAAATAGATGAGGACTAGTCATTATATTAGTCCAGAAAGAATGTAAGATATTAAAGTAAAGTTTAGGCAGCAGACTGATTAATAGACAAGTGTTGGAGATCAAGTGCGAAATGCAGAGAGAGAGAACCAAAAACAATATTATTGAAAGGAAAGTTGCCTCTCACCCTGACTGTCACAAATACACTTCCGGCCAGCAAGGTCTTAGTAAAAGTAGCCCCCCCCCCCCCCCCCCCCCCCACACACACACACCTCACTTGCAGGGGCAGTACCTACCTGAGCAATTCAGAAAAGCTGATGTTGGTGGGAAGGATCCAGATGGCACAGGCTTAGAAGCAGTCATTGAAATTAAGGGTGTCATTTGGGCAGTGTGCTCGGCAACAGGGCAATCCACTTGTTTATTGGTCACAGTTTGTTGGTAGCCATTCATGCAGACAGACAGCTTGTTGGTTGTCATGCCCACATAGAATGCAGTACATTGCCTGCAGCCTAACTTGTAGATTACATGACTGGTTTCACAGGTAGCTCTGCCTTTGATGGGATAGGTGATGTTTGTGATTGGACTGAAGTAGGTGGTGGTGGGTGGATGTATGGAATAGGTCTTTCATCCATGTCAACCACAGGTATATGATCCATAAGGTAAGAGGTTGGGAGCAGGGGTTGTGTAGGGATTAACGAGTATGTTGTGTAGGTTCAGTGGATGGAGGAATTACTACTATAGGAGGGGTGGGAAGAGTAGGGGGCAGGACCTTTCTCATTTGAGGTCACAACAAGAGGTAGTGAAACCCTGGTGGAGAATGTAATTAAATTGCTCCAATCCTGGGTGGTACTGATTCACAAGGGGAATGCTAATCTGTGGCTGGGCGGTGAGACATTGGGAGGTTGTGGGAGATGGGTGAGTGGGAAGATAAGGCATGGAGATTTGTTTTGAATGTATTAGGATCCCCAAATTGAGCAAGAAGAGTTAGAAGGCACTGTATTAAGACTCGTGTGAGCTTTCCAAATTATTTATTGTTTCCAACCACAGTGCCCTTGTACACCTCTGTCTGCGTCACAGGGCCCCCGCAATGCTGAGGTAGCACCCCAGGGGCCCGTGCAATGCAATGTTGTGTCAAGCCGGCCTCGGCCATCTGCAGAGCTCCTATGGCATCAGGATGTGCCGCCTGCTGACTTAACTGTCCGCATCCTTGTTGTGTAAGCGCCGTTCCGAGGAGCTGCTGAGCAGCCCGCTGACAACTGCAAGATTGTCCATGCTGTGTTCCCTCATCGGTGTGTCTTACGATGTGGCAGCAACAAGCGCCTGCAATCCGGCATCTGAATCTGCGGCCCTTGCCCCAGGATGCCTCTGCCGTGTGTTGGAAGCCAGGACGACTGCCCGCGGTAGCGAGCCATAGAGTGGCCTGCCGCTGGCTGTCTACAGACCCTGCATTGGCCTCAGAGGGTTGAACGGGCTACACGCCATGGACTGGAACGCTGGTGCCCCATCTGCTGCTGCTGTTAGTTGGTGGTGTGACATGCCCCACCGTCCAGGAGAGCTGCCACACTGGAATGACTCACGTTAGAAACCCGCACCTATTTATGCGCGGCTGCATGCCTCTGTTTTGCCATACGCGCTGCTTCCTGTCACATAGTCGTAACACACTAGGTTGGCCAGTGTGCCCCTTCTGCCTGTGATTTGCGACGTGCAAAACTGCTACGTATACTCTTTCAGCAATTTGATGGCCCTGTGGCCTCTATTCTGATTCACGACTGTTGGTATGAGTAACTCACTGCAATCTGGCCCACACCTGGCTGTAACTTGTACTCAGAATATTGCACAAAACTAACTTTCCCTATCCTAAATGGTGGTGCCGCTGCAATAGATAACATCCACAATTTGTCATAAACTCTATCCGAAAAATATTGTCTTATTATTAAAGGTTCTCATAAGTCAAGGACACGTCAGAGGACAACAGAAAATAGTTCAGATGTACAAGAGGTCCATCAGTAATTGCAAGCCAGCAGGAAAACAATAGGCAAGATGAGAGTTGCTGAAACTTTGTGAAGAGTTCAACAGATTTTCTGTGTACCTAAACAAGACCAGAGCAAATTAAGCAGTCTATGGAAAATCAGATTAAAGAAAAAGTGCAGGAATGTAAGTAATATGGCAATGTCCCGACAGAGTGACTGATTCATTGTCCAGTGCAAACTGCAGAGGATATAAAATTGAAATTTGGAGAGGGTGTGGATCTCATATTTTAGGCATCGTTTAAGATGGGATTGTTCGAAATTCCATTCATAAGGATGTGAAATAGGTGACGAAAGGCTTTTTGAAAATATGTCACTATTAAGACAATTTTGAAACTAGAACAACAAAAATTGTATTTGGTTTCTGTCAGAAATAAAAAAGTATGTGTTTCAACATTTTTGAAAATAAAATCATTATTAAAGAACTACTAAAGGATTTTTAAAGCTACATCTACGAAAATTGGTATTTGCCTTTCCAGTTACAAATTAAAGAATATAATTTCAGTTTGTTTGGAAATTCAGCTCCATAAGGGAGTGAAATAGGGGATAAAAGATTTTTGAACCTATTTTATTATGAAAGCATCTTCAAAGCTAAATCATGAAAATTTGTATTATTCTTCTCTGTTAGAAATAAAAAAAATTACGTGTTTCAGTGATTTTGGGTAATCAGCCCCTAAAAGGGTGAAATAGGGGATGAAAATTTTTAAGGAGATATTTTATTAAAGTTAAATCTATGAAAATTTGTATTTCACTTCTCAATTATTCACAATGAAATATGTGCAAGGGATGAGGGTTTCTATGGAAATATCACCACAAGGTAGCAAAATGCATGGTTAACAAAAACCTTGCTGTCCTACTACAAGAATTGTTTATTGATCAGATGTACATTTGGAGGATGCTATGCTTTATAGTGTGAAAAATTTAGGTGTTGGAATTTGTGAACAACATACAAATTAAAGGGAGAAAAAAATCTGTGCAGATCATACAGTCTACATGAGCGAAGGAGAAGGTGCTAAGCTAGTTATCAGTAAATGACTGACTAACAGACACAGACAGACAGATTCTGACGCATGGGAATTTATTTGTTCCTTTGGCCAGTAAACCAACTTTCCCGGACTAAGTAGCATTATATTTTTTTATCTTTAAAGAATGGTCAAAATAAAGCAGGTTATCAGCACGTTATGACAGTGGAATCCAAACAACAGAGATTATTAGAAACTTTCAAAAATAAGTCAAAACACCAGTAATAGTTTTTATTTGAAAGATGGTCTCCAGAAAAAGTCCAACAAATTCTAACACTGGTTAGTTGTGCTTGTGAGCATTACAGCTGGAACAACATTATCAAAAAGCACCTGCATCTTTATTCTCAAAAAATTCTGTTGTGTTTGAGTTAAAGATTCCAGGGAAACCAGCATGTATTCAGGTCTGAATGAAGTGATACCGGACAGTTGGGTCCTAGATTTTTATCATTTCCTCAGATTATACTTTATTTAGCGCACAAAACACATGCAATTGTAGATCAGAAAAATTTCATTGTCACATTCAACAGATGTCTCACAATGCTAATGTTGTGTGATCTGTTACTTTCTCAGCTAGTTTTATTTTGGCCACCAAAATTATTCACCTACAATCTCAGAATGTTAAGTGACAGAGGCATGATTAAAATGAGGATGAGGACAGCTGTGGTGAAATCAGATGCAGTGTCATTTTTACGGTGTATAAAATTGAAAGTAAAGTCCAAAGTTGAAAAACTCAGTTTTACTCTGGTAATTATGATCGGCAGCAGAAAAGAATAGTTATAAGAGTCGAGGGGCATGAAAGGCAAGCAGTGGTTGGGAAGGGAGTGAGACAGGGTTCTAGCCTCTCCCCGATGTTATTCAATCTTTATATTGAGCCAGCAGTAAAGGTGGTGGTGGTTAGTATTTAACGTCCCGTCGACAATGAGGTCATTAGAGACGGAGCGCAAGCTTGGGTTAGGGAAGGATTGGGAAGGAAAGCGGCCGTGCCCTTTCAAAGGAACCATCCTGGCATTTGCCTGAAACGATTTAGGGAAATCACGGAAAACCTAAATCAGGATGGCGGGAGACGGGATTGAACCGTCGTCCTCCCGAATGCGAGTTCAGTGTGCTGACCACTGCGCAGTAAAGGAAACAAAAGAAAAATTCGGAGTAGGTATTAAAATCCATGGAGAAGAAATAAAAACTTCGAGGTTCACCAATGACATCGTAATTCTCTCACAGTCAGCAAAGGACTTGGAAGAGCAGTTGAACGGAATGGACAGTGTCTTGAAAGATGAACATCAACAAAAGCAAAATGAGGATAATGGAATGCAGTGGAATTAAATCAGGTGATGCTGAGGGAATTAGATTGGGAAATGAGGCACTTAAAGTTGTAAAGGAGTTTTGCTATTTGGAGAGCAAAATAGCTGATGATGGTCGAAGTAGAGAGGATATAAAATGTAGACTGGCAATGGCAAGGAAAGCGTTTCTGAAGAAGAGGAATTTGTTAACATTGAATATAAATTTAAGTGTCAGGAAGAGGTTTCTGAAAATATTTGTATGCAATGTAGCCATGTATGGAAGTGAAACGTGGGCGATTAATAGTTTGGGCAAGAAGAGAATAGAAGCTTTCGAAATGTGGTGCTACAGAAGAATGATGAAGATTAGATGGGTAGATCACATAACTAATGAGGAGCTATTGAATAGGATTGGAGAGAAGAGGAGTTTGTGGCACAACTTGACTAGAAGAAGGGATCGGTTGGTAGGACATGTTCTGAGGCATCAAGGGATCACCAATTTAGCATTGGAGGGCAGTGTGGAGGCTAAAAATTGTAGAGGGAGACCAAGAGATGAATACACTAAGCAGATTCAGAAGGATGTAGGTTGCAGAAGGTACTGGGAGATGATGAAGCTTGCACAGGATAGAGTAGCATGGAGAGCTGCATTAAACCAGTCTCAGGACTAAAGACCACAGCAACAACAACAATATAGATAGTATACAATTTTTTTTATTATTATTTTAAGAATATGATAATCCTAATCAGAGCAAAATGCCTCGGACCTTTGGAGGTGATGGAGTCCCACCTCTAATTGACAAGGGGGACTATGCTCCAGACTGAACGCTGAAAGGCATAATCAGTGTTAAACGATGATGATAAAATCATACAAATTACATCTGATGCCATTTTCTTCAGTTTACCAGCTTACACAAAAACACAGAGAGAAAATAAGCCCCTCTACCTGCCTTTCATTGATTTGGGAAAACCCTTTGATTGTGTGCCCCAGCAGTTGATGGGATTGTGATATTCCAGAGATACTTCTTAGCTGGGTGAAGGCATTGGCAGCCTAGTGAAATGCACAGCAGGACTGTCATAAAGCTGCTATCATCAAGAGTACCAGTGATCTACTTTGCTAGTTCTTTTGTAAATACTTATCAACGACACCATCACAGAGGATTTTATGAAGGAATTCCCATAGGCTCTGGTATACTATGAACATAATATGCTTGGTACCACCGCTAGAGAAAAATCTGCAACAAACTGAAAAGTTTTGCGGTAGACTCCAACAGCATGGCCTCCATATCAATTCCCAAAGATCAAATACTTGGTAAAATGCAAGTTCCTGGTTCCATTACTGCAGAAATTAAAGTTTCCAGATCACATACTAAATATTGGTATCACAAATGATGCCTCTAGATAAGGGTCACTACAGCTTCGATGCAGTGGTGTAAAATCACCAGAGTTTTTTGTAACAGAAGCTCAAGTATATTGGACAGTGGTGCTACCTCCCACTATATGACACAGAGTGGCACCCATTGCCAAAAACAACCAGAAGATGGGATAGTGACAAGAACAACCTAAAAGCAACTTTTGTATTACACGGTGTATTGATTGAATCGTGAATTTATTTATTTCAAAGCTTTTCCAAGAGATTCAGAGAGTAATTTTATGACAACCAGGATAAAGATGAGACCACCTCCTCTGCTAACATCAAAATATAGTAATATGTAAAATAAGGGGAAGACAACCACTCACCTATAGTGGACTGATGTTTGAGCAAAGACACAAACAACAGAAAAGTGTTCACTAGCTTGTAAGCTCTGGCTCTTTCTAGTAGAAAGCATGGGCGTGCGACACTTGCCCACTCAAGCTCCACAACATCCTAGTCCATCCTTGTCACAGATATCATATCCCAGTGAAAGATCCAGGTGCAAAACCTGCCCAATTCACCCACCCTGCACTTCCTGTTCCACTATATTCCTGTCTCAGATTTATCCTGTCCCATCAGAGTGAAGTTACCTGTAGAAGCAACCATGTCATATATCAGCTCTGCTGCAGTCCTTGCACAGCTTCTAGTAGATAGACACAATAAAAAACACACACACACACACACACACACACACACACACACACACACACACACACACACACACAAATTTCACGCTTTCGCAACCCAAGGTTGCTTCATCAGGAAAGAGGGAAGGGGAGGGAAAGACGAAAGGATGTGGGTTTTAAGGGAGAGGGTTAGGAGTCATTCCAATCCCGGGAGCAGGAAGACTTACTCTAGGAGGAAAAAAGACAGGTATACACTCTCGCGCGCGCGCCCTAACACACACACACACACACACACACACACACACACACACACACACACACACACACACACACGCACACACACACACACACACACACACACACACACACACACACACACCCGTCTGCACATATACAGACACAGGCAGACATATGTAAAGGCAAAGAGATTGGGCAGAGATGTCAGTCGAGGCGGTAGTACAGAGGCAAAAATGTTGTTGAATGATAAGTGATGTACAAGGGTTGGCAACTTGAAATTAGTGGAGGTTGAGGCCTGGTGGGTAACAGGAAGAGAGAATATATTGAAGGGCAAGTTCCCATCTCCGGAGTTCTGATAGGTTGGTGTCAGTGGGAAGTATCCAGATAACCCTGACGGTGCAAGACTGTGCCAAGATGTTTAGCCACACGGTGATCCTCATTACCAACAAAAACTGTCATCCTGTGTCCGTTCATGAAAAAATAGACAGTTTATTGCTGATCATTCCCACATAAAAGGCTTCAGAGTGTAGGCATGTCAGTTGGTAAAAGACGTGGGTGCTTTCACACGTGGCTCTGCCTTTGATCGTGTACACCTTCCGGGTTACAGGACTGGATTAGGTGGTGGTGGAAGAGTGCATGGGACAGGTTTTACACCGGGGGCCGGTTACAAGGGTAGGAGCCAGAGGTTAGGGAAGGTGGTTTGCCAGACGTAACAGTTCCACAATGTTTTTCCCCTGGTGATATATGCTTCTAAATTCTTGTTTGCCGTCTAGCCATTCCTGCTTAGCCACTTTCCACTTCCTGTCAATCTCAGTTTTTAGGAGTTTGTATCCCCTTTCACATGCTTCATTTACTCCATTTTTATAATTTCTCCTTTCATCAGTTCAATTCAATATCTCTTCTGTTACCCAAGGACTTCTACTAGCCCTTGTCTTTTTACTTATTTGATCCTCTGCTGCTTTCTCTCTTTCCTCTCGCAAAGCCACCCATTCGTCATCTGCTGTATTCATCTCCCTTGTTCTAGTCAAATGTTGCCTAATGTCTCTCTGAAACTGTCAACAATGTTTGGTTCTTTCAACTTGTCCAGGTCCCATCCCCTTAATATCCTACTTTTTTCCAATTTCTTCAGTTATAATCTACACTTCATAACCAATAAATTGTGTTCAGAGTCCACGCCTGCATGTGGCAATGTCTTACAGTTTAAAATCTGTTTCCTAAATCTCAGTCTTAACATTAAATAATCAATCTTAAAACATTCTGGTGTCTCCTGGTCTCTTCTACCTTCTTGTATGATTCTTAAACCAAGTGTCAGCAATGATTAAATTATGCCCTGTGCAAAAGTCTACCAGGCGGCTTCCTTTTTCATTCCTTTTCCCCAGTCTATATTTGCTTCTCTTCCTTTCCTGCTGTTGCATTCCAGTCCCCCATCACTATTAAATTGTCATCTCCCTTAACTATCTGAATAATTTCTCTTCTTTCATCATACATTTCTTCAATCTCCTCATCAGCTGTGGATCTAGTTGGCATATTAACTTCTACTACTATGGTCAGTGTGAGCTTTGTGTTTATCTTGGCTGTAATATAGAGTGGTTTCTCTATCCTGCCCTCAAGAATGGAAAAGAAAACTGAGTATGTGTTATGACAATCAGTTTGGCTTCAGGAAAGGAAAGGCACCAGAGAGGCAATGCTGAATTTGTGATTGATAATAGAAGCAAGACTAAAGAAAAATCAAGAGACCTGGAAAAAGCATTTGACAGTGTAAAATGGTGCAAGATGTTCAAAATTCTGAGAAAAATAGTGGTAAGCTATAGGGAGAGACAGGTAATATACAATATGTACAAGAGCCAAGAGGGAATAATATGAGAGGACAGTCAAGAACTAAGTACTTGGGTTAGAAAGGTTGTAAGACGTGTTGCAGATTGATATTTGTAATTATAGACACTTTGGAAATATTGATTATCCTTGGATTAATGTTTTATATCCATGTGTACGTTCCTTGGGGAGAAATAAATTAATGTTGTATTGGAATCACGGTGTTGTGTGTCCATAATATTTTGGTGCCAAAACCCGGGAAGAAATTGCGATTTCCTGCGTGATTTCAACAATTAACGGCTTACTTCACGCTGTAGGAAACAAGAGACGATGTCGCACCGCATCACAAGCTATGTCCATTCCAATATGATATGATTGCATGAACTGGTTGCTTCAAAACAATTTTTGTGGCTTTATGTTGCAAGCCTGAAACTTGTACTTAGAGTAGCTAGTTTTGTTGAAAAGTTTTCGTTCACTTATGTTTGGGCATACACTGCTTGTTAAACATTTAACCTATTCACAAGTGCACTTGTAAACAATCTTACAACAGTCGTCTTTAGTAAGACATAATGCAGGACAAATCAGAGATACAGTTAGCAAACTTCAAAAGAAAGCGAACTAGGGATAGGACTAATGCTACGCAGTTTTGTGCGGCTGTTGATGCTCTTTCCCCAGAAAACCCAATGTTATGTTATCTAATAATATTCAGCAAGCAGAGAAGAGATTTGCTTCACTGGAGAAAAAATTTACAAAGGACAAGAAACTGAAACAAATTTACGAGGTGCAAATGATAGAACAGATCAAGAAGAAACATGTGGAAGTCACCCCTTCTGGACAGAAATTGCGTGACGCATTTTGTCTGCCACATCATGCAGTAAAGAAAGAAAAGTTAGGTGTCATCAAATGGAGGATTGTATTTGATGGTTCGTCACACGACCAGAATGCACGTTCATTGAATGACTCTTTAGAAATAAGTCCTAATTTACTTCCTGAAATTCTTTCAATATTACTGAGATATCGTCTACATCAAGTGGCCTTAATTGCCGATATCAAACAAGCATTTCTACAGTTAGTTCTTCATAGGAAAGATGGAGATCTCACGAGGTTTTTTTGGTACAAAGTAATCGTAGATCAACAAGGAAACTATATTACAACTGACAAAAGTATTACATACCGCTTCACCCAGCTACCTTTCGGACTTACCTGCAGTCCGTTTCTTCTTGCAGCCATGCTGAAAGAACTTGCTGTAATGCACAAAACGAATTTTCCGCAAGGTGCTTTACTTGTTGAAGATAATATGTACATGGATGATTTTGTAGCAGGTTCTCAAGATGACAATGCCGTAATTAACTTATATTATGAGCTTACATCACTCATGGGACAGACCAGTCTACCAGTGGCAAAGTGGGCTACAAATTCAAACCATCTGATTGGAATATGGCAATCAGAAGGTGTCATAAACACTACAGATACGGAGGTACTGGGAGTCCACTGGAACACACAGACTGATACGCTCAGTGTTGTTCACAACAATGTTACCGACAATGTTATAAATCTTTCTGCCACTAATCAAGAAGTAGTAGGAAACACTGCTATATTCTATGACCCGCTGGCTTTGTTGTCGCCTGTGTCCCTCACTGCAAAAATATTTTTTTAAGAAATTTGGTCAAGAGGAATTGAATGGGATGAGCTTTTACCCCTTGAACTTAGCAAGCGCTGGCGAATATGGGTATCAACATTGCCGTCATATTCACACATAAAAGTGCCCCGATGGGTTGGTGTATCTGGAAACACTCAGCCATAAATCCATGTCTTTTGTGACGCATCAGAAAAGGCCTACGGAGCAGTCCTTTATGTACTGTGCACCACAACAAATATGGTATCAGTCCATTTAGTTTGCAGTAAAAACCAACTACCTCCCATGAAAAAAATAACTCTTCCACGGCTGGAACTTCTAGCGACACTTCTTGTATCAAGACTACTTCATTATTTCTGTAAGGCCACGAGCTATAATGCAAGTCGTGCAACATTGTGGACTGACTCAACTGTAGCCTTAGGATGGATACAACATGACCCTAATTGATGGAAAACCTTTGTGTCAAACTGTGTTACAGAAATACTACGAATCCATCACAGTGGAGGCACTGCCCTGGTGACGAAAATCCAGCTGATCTAACGTCCAGAGGTACACAGCAGATAAACTTCACCATGCTTCTGTATGGTTCCATGGACCTGCTTGGTTAGGAAAGAACAGAACACAGTGGCCTCGAATTTTACAGATGGAAGAGCACTCCTTACAAGAAAAGAAGAAATTAACAGACCAAGTCTTCATGGTACAAACAATGATTCCTATTTTAACAGCTACACGGTACAGTAGCTACTTCAAGCTGTTAAGAGTTACAGGATGGGTACTTCGCTTTAATCGGCACTTATTGAAAGAAAACTAAGAGCATCAGATTTGGGCGAAGCACGCACTTACTGAAATCAAATTGTTCAACAGCAACATTTTGCGCTCGAACTGCATGCACCATACAACAACATGCCTCTACCACATAATTCTCAGATAGCTCGCTACAACCCCTTCTTGGATAATGGTCTCATTTGTCTCGGTGGACGGCTGCAGTTTGCAGAATTACCCAGAGATCAACGCCACCCGATTCTTCTTGAAGGACATAATCATTTCACACGTTTACTGATCCAGCAGACTCACATTCGTTTGCATCACCTTGGAGTAAACATAGTGTTATCTGAACTGAGAACAGAATTCAGGATCCTTAGAGCTCGACAGGCAATTAAACATGTTCTATACCATTTCCTACCTTGTAAGATGGTGAAAGCTGACGTGGTTCAACAAACTGAGGCTCCATTACCAGCTGAACGAGTCTCACCACTGAAACTATTTACAGAAACAGGTATTGGCTTTGCTGATCCATTATATGTCAGACAAGGACATATTATGAAGAAAGCATATATTGCTCTATTCACATGCGCAACAACACAAGCGGTACACCTGGAACTATGCTCAGATATGTCAACTGACAGATTTCTTCAAGCCCTACAATGGTTTGTCGGAAGACGAGGAGTGCCCAGCACAATTTACACTGCTAATGCTACTATCTTTCATGCCACGCACTTAGAGCTGAAGGAGCTCTGGCGGGCTCTCATGACAAGCAAGATGCACAAGTACCTCGCGCCTTGGTGTGGAGGATTCTGGGAACGGATGGTGGGATCTGTCAAACGCTGCCTGAGAAAAGTTTTAGGACAGTCACAGTTGGATGAAGAAGGTCTCAGAGGCAAAGATGTTGTTGAATGACAAGTGATGTACGAGGGACGTCAACTTGAAATTAGGAGAGGCCTCAACCTCTGCTAATTTCAAGTTGCTGCCCCTCGTACATCACTTGTCATTCAACAACATCTTTGTCTCTGTACTTCCACCTCGACTGACCTCTCTGCCCAACCTCTTTGTCTTCCTGTCTGCCTGTGTCTGTCTATGTGCGGATGGATATGGATATGTGTGTGTGTGTGTGTGTGTGTGTGTGTGTGTGTGTGTGTGTGTGTGGGTGGGTGGGTGGGTGGGTGCGCGCCAGTGTGTACCTGTCCTTTTTTCCCCCTAAGGTAAGTTTTTCCGCTCTCGGGATTGGAATGACTCTTTACCCTCTCTCTTAAAACCCACATCCTTTCGTCTTTCCCTCTCCTTCCCTCTTTCCTGATGAAGCAACCATGGGTTGCGAAAGCTTGTAGTTTGTGTGTGTGTTTTTTGTCTCTGTCAACATACCAATGCTTTTGTTTGGTAAGTTATAGCACCTTTGTTTTTAGATATACTGTAATACTTACTTACAATGAACACATTACTGCACTGAAATTGTGCAGAAGTTATATATAAGTTGCTTCTACTGAGAAATTCATCAATGGAGTAGAAGGAGTTGGCCACCAATAAATCCTTTAGGCTTCTCTTAAACTGAATTTCATTGGTTGTTAGCTTTTTATGGCTGCTGGCAAGTTATTGAAAATGTGTATTCCTGAATAATACACACCTTTTTGTACCAGACTAAGTGACTTTAGATCCTTGTGAAGATTATTCTTGTTTCTGGTATTGATTCCATGAATTGAGCTGTTGGTTTGAAAAAATGATATATTTTTAATTACAAATTTCATTAAGGAATAAATATATTGGAAAGCAGTAGTTAATTTCCCTAGTTCCCCAAACAGGCTTCTGCAGGATGTTCTTGAGTTCACACCACATAAAGCTCTTACTGCACATTTTTGTGCCCGGAAAACTTTAGCTTGGCTTGATGAATTACGCCACAAAATAACCCCATATGACATTATGGAATGAAAGTAAGCATGGTATGCAAGCTTTTTTCATTTTTATATCTCCTATGTCTGACACAATTCGCATTGCAAATAGAGATTTGTTAAGACGCTTCAGCAGTTCCGTGGTGTGCTCCTCCCAGTTGAATTTATTATCAAGCTATAATACCAAGAATTTAACACTGTCCACTTCTTCTATCTGCTTGTCATCGTATGTTAGGCATATACTCTTGGGACACCCCTTACAAGTTCTGAACTGCATGTAGTGTGTTTTTTCAAAGTTCAGTGACAAAGAATTGGCTAGGAACCAGTGATTAATGTCCACAAATATTTTATTAGCTGACCTTTCTAAGACTAAACTTGATTTGCTATTTATTGCAATGTTTGTATCATCGGCAAACAAAAAGAACTTGGCTTCTGGTAATGTTACTGATGAAAGGTCATTGATATACACAAGAAAAAGTAAGGGCCCTAAAATGGAATCTTGTGGCACATGTAATTAGTTCCCAGTTGGATGATGCCTGATAGCTTGATACGTGTGTCTTTCCTAATAACACCCTTTGTTTCCTGCCAGAGATATAAGATTTGAACCATTTTGCAGCATTTCCTGTTACACTATAATATTCTAATTTACTTAAAAGGATATTGTGATTCACACAGTCAAATGCATTTGACAGATCACAAAATATACCAGTTGCCTGCAATTTTTTGTCTAATGAATTAAGCACATTTTCACTGTAAGTGTAGGTAGCCTTCTCAATATCAGAACCCTTTAGAAATCTGAACTGTGACTTTGACAGTATGTTATTTGAGATAAGATGGTTATAAAACCGATTATACATTACTTTTTCGAAAATTTTTGACAGTGCTGGCAAAAGTGAAATTGGACGGAAATTTGATGCTATTTTTTTTATCTCCCTTCTTAAACGGTGGCTTCACTTCAGCATATTTCAACCATTCAGGAAATACCACTGATAAACGACTGGTTACACAGATACATTAATATGTTACTTAACTCAGAATCACATTCTTTATTTACCTTTGTTGATATTTCATCCTGGGGTAGTGAGCGTCACATTCATCTTATGGAAGTTACTTGAAATGTCTGGTCTGAGGTATTCCATAGCAGCATCTACAGAACCTGACAACCCCATCTTGTCAGTAACAGTTATAAAATGTTTGTTAAAAAGTTCTGCAATACTATACACATCTGTCACATTTACTCTTAATGCTATTTGTCCCTCTTCATTTCTGGTTCTACTGGTCTCCTCCTTCACTATATCCCGTATAGTATTTATTTTGTTATCTGATATGACTATCTTTTCCTTGTAATAATTTGCTTTGATGTCCGTATTACAGTCTTCAATATTTTGTAGTATTTCTTGTAATGTGCTATAGCAGCAACACCGGAACTCTTTCGGATTGACAGATACAGTTTTTTTTTTGTTTTACAAGATACCCCTATTCCTTGAGTAATCCATGGCTTCTTTGTAGACTTTGCTCTAACATTGGTAAGTTTTGGGGGAAAACAGTGTTCAAATAAGGTAAGCTCTTTATTAGAAAAAGTGTTATATTTTTCATTCATGCCATGCCAGTGTGCTCCCTGCCGCCGTTGGATAAGCAGCTGCCAGCAGAAAGTCGTATACTCCTAGCTCACTTGTTTGTTACATAGTTTAATTTTTAATTTGTTTGCGTGTTTTTGATACTTGCATTGTTTATTCATAAATTTCGGGCGTATTATAGTATTTGAGAGTTGTAGCATCGCGTTTTAGTACATGAATAGTGTAAAATCGCGTAGTCTCCTTCCGCCACCGAGCAGTGCATTTACCAGGCAATCTTGTATTTTAATAACTGTTTAAATTTTGTGTTGATTTTTTTGTGCTCTCTGTAGATTAGTTCAGACGTTCTTTGCACAACAGTTTTTAGCATGGATAGGGGCTGCAACTGCTGTGTTCGGATGCAGGCTGAATTGGCATCCCTTCGCTCCGAGCTTCAGGCAGTGTTGGCTTAAGTTACACAGCTTGAGGCTGTTGCCAATGGGCATCACTGTGGGGGTCCGGATGGGGGTTTGTCGGGGACGGCCAGCTCGTACCACGCATCCCCCGATCGGACTACGACTGTGGCTGCCCAGGATACTGCCCACATTGAGGCTGATCCCTCACCTGGTAGAGTGGGAGGTCGTCTCGAGGTGTGACGGGGCGAAAGACATTCCGGAGGGCTGAACGGAAGGCCTCTCCAGTTAGTCTGATGAACCGGTTTCAGGCTCTGTCTCAGGCTGATACTGATCTTCAGCCGGATGTGGCTGCTTGTCCTGTTCCAGAGATTGCCCCTCAGTCTGCAAGATCCGGGCAGTCGCAGAGAGTCGGCTTACTGGTAGTTGGGAGCTTCAACGTCAGGCACGTAATGGGGCCCCTTAAGGATATGGCGGCAAGAGAGGGGAAGAAAACCAATGTGCACTCAGTGTGCATACCATTGGGAGTCATTCCAGATGTGGAAATGGTCCTTCTGGATGCCATGAAGGGTACAGGGTGCACCCATCTGCAGGTGGTCACTCATGTCGGCACCAATGATGTGTGTTGCTATGGATCGGAGGAAATTCTCTCTGGCTTCCGGCGGCTATCTGATTTGGTGAAGACCGCCAGTCTCGCTAGTGGGATGAAAGCAGAGCTCACCATCTGCAGCATCGTCTACAGGACTGACTGCGGACCTTTGGTACAGAGCCAAGTGGAAGGTCTGTATCAGAGGCTGAGACGGTTCTGCGACCGTGTGGGCTGCAGATTCCTCAACTTGCGCCATAGGGTGGTGGGGTTTCGGGTTCCGCTGGATAGGTCAGGAGTTCACTACACGCAGCAAGCGGCTACACGGGTAGCAGGGGTTGTGTGGCGTGGACTGGGTGGTTTGTTAGGTTAGATGGCCTCGGGCAAGTACAGAAAGGGCAAGAGCCTCAAAGGGTGCGGGGCAAAGTCAGGACATGCGGGGACCAAGCAGCAATCGGTATTGTAATTGTAAACTGTCGAAGCTGCGTTGGTAAAGTACCGGAATCTCAAGCACTGATAGAAAGCACCGAAGCTGAAATCGTTATAGGTACAGATAGCTGGCTGAAGCCAGAGATAAATTCTGCCGAAATTTTTACAAAGGCACAGACGGTGTTTAGAAAGGATAGATTGTATGCAACCGGTGGTGGCATGTTTGTCGCTGTTAGTAGTAGTTTATCCTGTAGTGACGTGGAAGTGGATAGTTCCTGTGAATTATTATGAGTGGAGGTTACACTCAACAACCGAGCTAGGTTAATAACTGGCTCCTTTTATCTACCTCCCGACTCAGCAGCATTAGTGACAGAACAACTGAGAGAAAATTTGGAATACATTTCACATAAATTTTCTCAGCATGTTATAGTCTTAGGTGGAGATTTCCATTTACCAGATATAGACTGGGACACTCAGATGTTTAGGACGGGTGGTAGGGACAGAGCATTGAGTGACATACTGAGTGCACTATCCGAAAATTACCTCGAGAAATTAAACAGAGAACCGACTGTTGGAGATAACATTTTGGACCTACTGATAACAAACAGACCCGAACTTTTCAACTCTGTAAGTCCAGAACAGGGAATCAGTGATCATAAGGCCGTTGCAGCATCCCTGAATATGGAAGTTAATAGGAATATAAAAAAAAAGGAGGAAGGTTTATCTGTTTAGCAAGAGTAATAGAAGGCAGATTTCAGACTACCTAACAGAGTAGTACAAAAATTTCTGTTCCGACACTGACAATGTTGAGTGTTTATGGAAAAAGTTCAAGGCAATCGTAAAATGCGTTTTAGACAGGTACGTGCCGAGTAAAACCGTGAGGGGTGGGAAAAACCCACTGTGGTTCAACAACAAAGTTAGGGAACTACTGCAAAAGCAAAGAGAGCTTCACTCCAAGTTGAAACACAGCCAAAACCTCTCAGGCAAACAGAAGCTAAACGATGTAAAAGTTAGCGTAAGGAGGGCGATGCATGAAGTGTTCAGTGAATTTGAAAGTAAAATTCTATGTACCCACTCGACAGAAAATCCTAGGAAGTTCTGGTCTTATGTTAAATCAGTAAGTGGATCAAAACAGCATATCCAGACACTCCGGGATGATGATGGAATTGAAACAGAGGATGGCACGCGTAAAGCTGAAATACTAAACACCTTTTTCCAAATCTGTTTCACAGAGGAAGACCGCACTGCAGTTCCTTCTCTAAATCCTCGCACAAACGAAAAAATGGCTGACATCGAAATAAGTGTCCAAGGAATAGAAAAGCAACTGGAATCACTCAACAGAGGAAAGTCCACTGGACCTGACGGGATACTAGTTTGCTTCTACACAGAGTACGTGAAAGAACTTGCCCCCCTTTCTAACAGCCGAGTACTGCAAGTCTCTAGAGGAACGGAAGGTTCCAAATGACTGGAAAAGAGCACAGGTAGTCCCAGTCTTCAAGAAGGGTCGTCGAGCAGATGTGAAAAACTATAGACCTATATCTCTGACGTCGATCTGTTGTAGAATTTTAGAACATGTTTTTTGCTCGAGTATCATGTCGTTTTTGGAAACCCAGAATCCACTCTGTAGGAATCAACATGGATTTCGGAAACAGCGATCATGTGAGACCCAACTCGCTTTATTTGTTCATGAGACCCAGAAAATATTAGATACAGGCTCCCAGGTAGATGCTATTTTCCTTGACTTCCGGAAGGCGTTCGATACTGTTCCACACTGTCGCCTGATAAACAAAGTAAGAGCCTACGGAATATCAGACCAGCTGTGTGGCTGGATTGAAGAGTTTTTAAGCCAACAGAACACAAAATGTTGTTATCAATGGAGAGACGTCTACAGACGTTAAAGTAACCTCTGGCGTGCCACAGGGGAGTGTCATGGGACCATTGCTTTTCAAAATATATATATAAATGACCTAGTAGATAGTGTCGGAAGTTCCATGCGGCTTTTCGCGGATGATGCTGTAGTATACAGAGTAGTTGCAGCATTAGAAAATTGTAGCAAAATGCAGGAAGATCTGCAGCGGATAGGCATTTGGTGCAGGGAGTGGCAACAGTGCAGGGAGTGGCAACTGACCCTTAACATAGACAAATGTAATGTATTGCGAATACATAGAAAGAAGGATCCTTTATTGTATGATTATATGATAGCGGAACAAACACTGGCAGCAGTTACTTTTGTAAAATATCTGGGAGTATGCGTGCAGAACGATTTGAAGTGGAATGATCATATAAAATTAATTATTTGTAAGGCGGGTACCAGGTTGAGATTCATTGGGAGAGTCCTTAGAAAATGTAGTCCATCAACAAAGGAGGTGGATTACAAAACACTCGTTCGACCTATACTTGAGTATTGCTCATCAGTGTGGGATCTGTACCAGATCGGGTTGACGGATGAGATAGAGAAGATCCAAAGAAGAGCGGCGCATTTCGTCATAGAGTTATTTGTTAACCGTAATAGCGTTACGGAGATGTTTAGCAAACTCAAGTGGCAGACTCTGAAAGAGAGGCGCTCTGCATCGCAGTGTAGCTTGCTCGCCAGGTTTCGAGAGGGTACGTTCCTGGATGAGGTATCGAATATAATGCTTCCCGCTACTTATACCTCCTGAGGAGATCACAAATTTAAAATTAGAGAAATTCTAGCTTGCACGGAGGCTTTACGATAGTCGTTCGTCCCGCGAACCATATGCGACTGGAACAGAAAAGGGAGGTAATGAGAGTGGCATTTAAAGTGCCCTCTGCCACACACCGTTGGGTGGTTTGCAGAGTATAAATGTAGATGTAGATGTAGCACTGTAAACATCAGTCCAGTGAATGTCTCTGAGGAGTGTCCTAAAATAGTCAATATATGGTGTGAGTAGCAATTTCCCTAAACCACTTGAGGCAAATGCCGGGATGGTTCCTTTGAAAGGGCGTAGCTGATTTCCTTCCCGTCCCTTCCTTAATCCAACGGGACTCATGAGCTTGCTGTTTGGTCCCCTCTGCCAAATCAACAAACTGATCTATCCTTGTCATAATATTGTCATCATTTCAACGTGGATTTTCCATTGTTTCGTTTAATATCTGTTCTTTACCTACTTCATCATAGAACAAAATTAGTTTTATACTATTAATATATTATTTTTAATAACTTGTGATTGTTTTGCCCCATGCAATGCGGAAACTGTAAGCCCTAGATACAGAATGAATAGGACATGTTTTGTGGGAAATTTAATGTAGTTTAATTTTTTGCTAGTAAACATTTTTGCTAAAAAATTCAAGAAATACATGAAACATTTACCTTAAACATCCCCACCACAACCATCACCACCATCACACCCACCCCAACACTCTCACCCCACCAGTCACAGTTTTTTGTGTGTTGCTCATGGCACTCCCCCCTACCACAGTACAAAAAATTTCTGACCACACAAATTTTTTCCCCTGATTTTTCCACCGTAGACTAGAGTACATAATGGTTTGGACAAGGCAATTCAAAGACTGGAGGGAGGCAAGTGCATACCACTTCCAGTAAGACCAAGTCCAGTAAAGATCATTATTGTTGAAACTAACCATTACATTGAAAAGAACTTTACCTTGCTACTTTATAGAAGTAGCCTCTGGTGGCTTTCTGTGAATGTATAATTTGACTTGCCCTAAGATCTATATGACTGCATTTACAGAACATGATATTTGAACTATTTATCTATTGTAAGATGTACATATTTATACATATTTATTCATATAATATTAAAGGTAAGATGGTTCAATGCATACGTACATGTTACGTGCCCCACTTAGCCACAGATTAATATACAAGCATCTTTTATACTCAATCAGAGGTGGGTACTTTGCAGGTTTAAAATTTGGATTTTCTTCCAGTATGTGTCAGGTTGTTTGTTTTTCAGGATGTGATAGTGAAACTTGGGCATTGTGGTGGGCAGTGATCTTACCCGTGTTGTGTCCAGGCATTGCGAACGTCAAAGTTTTGAGTCTGAATAGTGCTGGTCTTTTTGATATCGGTTTTCTAAAGCCCTAGTCAGATATGTTATTATGAATTGGTAGCTGAGGGTTATTGTTAATCTTGTGGTGCTCTCTAAGGAGTCCCTTTTTGTGCCATGCCTTAGTTGATGCTATGTGGCTCAAGGATGGTAACGATGTGATAAGGGTGGATTTTATTGTGCTGCTGATAGTTTGCATAGTGCAATTAGTACCACATCAATTTTGTTTGTATACCAGCTACATTGCGCAACAAAATTCAAGGACTTTTTTGAGGCCATGCGATTTTCTCCCTTTGTGACCCAGAGGTTTGAAATCTTGCTCAAAGGTGCCTTCATCTTTTCTCTGTAATAATGTGACATCACCTCAGGCTCAGCGACACTTCAAGCAGAAACTATTGACACATGAATCACACATCTGTGTGAGATTAATGGTAGGTTAATGATATCTCATTGACATCACATTTCACCACAATTCTTCCCATTGCCATTGTGGATGGGTCACTCTGTGAGAAGGTCATCAGACTTCGCTTTACCTACCCATTTCACTCCTTCTCTTGAAGACTGTGTGACAGATATCAGAACTGCAATGCCCAGGATGGAAATCGTGCTGTTTTCTAATGGCTGACTAATGACAGTGGCTGCTCAGAGTCATCACGAAAATGCCTCAGGAGGTGCAAAAAGAGTGTGAATGAAAATACTCATTGCCTTGTGGCATTAATTTCTACACATTTTGCAGTTGAAAACAACAGTTTGTTGTGTGATAAGCAACAGGATGACGATCTTGACAAACTTTGACACTGCTGACATCCCTGGACAATTCAACCCTTCTCTAACGGCACTAAGCATGATCTCACCCATTTGGAGTGCAGCGTCACTGCAATTTTTGCTCTGGTATACATGATGGAATCACTGGGGACTGTATCCAAGAAAATGCGTTCCCACAGGGCTCTGTATGGAGCATTCCACTTTTTTTAGTTTCTATAAGTGGCCTAGCAGCAGCTGTAGGGCCGCCAGTGTTGCCCTCCTTATATGCTGCCGATTTCTGCAATTGTTTCAGTTCACCATTGGTGATGCTGAAGACCAACTACAGGGAGCCATTCAGAATGCGCAGTCATGGGATCTCACCCACAGGTTTCATTTCTCTGCCAACAAGACCTGCGTTTTGTACTTCTATCGGCGACGGACAGTCCATCCTGACCCTGCGCTTCTTCTTGATGGCCATCCACTGCAGGTAGTCGAAACGTATCGCTTTTTAGGACTGGTTTTCGACGCCCGGCTAACATGGCTCCCCCACATTCGTCAGTTTAAGCAAAATTGCTGGCGGCATCTTAACGCCCTCCGCTGCATGAGCTACACCACCTGGCGGGGTCGGGGGTGGGGGGGAGGGGGGTGGGGGGGCTGATCACTCTACATTGCTGCGGCTCTACAAAGCCCTACTTCATTCACAACTTGCCTATGGGAGTGTAGCGTATGGTTCGTCAGCGCCCTCAGCATTCAAGTTGCTAGCCCCTGTGCACCACTGTGGGGGCTGTCTAGCGACGGGCACTTTTCGAACGAGTCCAGGAGGCTGGAGTCCCTCCATTGCACATCAGGCGCCGCCGACTGCTCGCCCACTATGCAGCGCATGCCCATAGCTTGCCTCAGCATCCGAATTACTGTCTTTTGTCCCCAAACACAGTGGTTCATCTCCCGGAATGGCGGCGTCAGTCAGGGATAACGATCGCTGTTCGTGTCCATTCCCTGTAGTCTGAACTCAGTCATTTTCTGTACAGCGTTTCGTGCGGGTCCATGCACATATGCCTCCGAGGTGTATGCCTCAGCCGATACTATAGCTGGACCTTTTGCTATTCCATACGGACTCTGTTTCTCCTGAGGCACTCCACAGTCACTTTTCATAGATCTATGACACATCCCAGGGTTCTGAAGTCATCTACACTGATGGGTCACTGGTTGATGGTTGCATAGGCTTTGCGTATGCTCACTCGGTGCATATTAAACAGTGCTCCTTGCCAGATGGCTGCAGTGTCTTCACTGCCGAGCTGGTGGCCATCTCTCATGCCCTTGAGCATATTTGTTCCTGCTCCGGTGTGTCCTACCTGGTCTGCAGTGATTTGCTCAGTGGTTTACAGGCCATTGATAAGTGCTACCCATGTCATCCTCTGGCAGCAACTATCCAGGAGTCGGTTTATGCCCTCGAACGATCTGGTATATCACTAGTCTTTGTATGGACCCTGGGGCATGTTGGAATCCCAGAAAATGAGCTCGTTGACAGGCTGGCCAAACAGGCCACGCGTAAGCTGCTTCTGGTGATTGGAATACCCAAACCTGACATCCAATCAGTGTTAGCCACAAGGGTTGCAGGATTTGGGATGCTGAATGGTGTAGATTGGTTACGCTCACTAAACACCATACCATCAAGGAGAGCACAACTCATTGGAAGTCTTCTCTGCAGGCTCCTCACAGGGACTCTGTGGTCCTCTGCTGCCTTTGCATCGGCCGCACTTGGCTGGCTTCTCTGGCGTGAGGCCCCACCATGTTGTCTCTGCAGCTCCCGTTTGACAGTGGTCCACCTTTTGATGGACTGTCCACATCTAGCCACTCTAATACGAAATTTTAATCTCCCTGACTCCCTTCCTTCGATTTTAGGAGACAATGCCTCCACAGCTAACTTTGTTTTACAATTTCTATGTGACACTGGTTATTATTCTTCGGTTTAAATTTTAGTTTCTGTACTTTGTCTCCCAGTGCTCTCTATCCTAGTACTTTTAGGTTAGAGACTTTAAAGTGTTGCAGAGTGGCTGGCTCATCCTTTCTTATCCTCATGATTAGCCGTCCCAGGACATCTGCTCTTCTGCCTGTTTCTTGTATGTTTGTGCTTTTCTTGTGTTCTTTTGTCCCTAGTGTGTTCAGCTTTGTGTTTTTTCTTTTTTGGTTTGCCCATCTAGAACTCCTGTGGTGTGTCCTGTTTGTTTTCCGTTTTATCCCATGGACTTAGTTCAATAGACCAAGGGACCGATGACCACGTAGTTTGGTCCCTTTAAACGTCAAACCAACCAACCAGCTGGGGACTGTTCAAAATGTAAATCCAAAGCAGAAAAAGGTGTTAATGCTTTTGAAATCCTCCTTTCCTCACCCTCCTGTGGTGTGAGCATGGGATATTTGTTCGGCAAAACCCTCTGTGGCACCCATGCATCTTTTTTGGACACCTTAAACATTTCCTTGTACAGAAACTGGCCATTCACTGCTCCATAAGAGCCACCGGGATAAGCAACTGTTCATACACCACTCAGGCTTCGCATGCTGCCAGCAATGCTGCTGCAGCAGCGTTTTGGCGCTACACTGCTACTTTGTTTTGTTGCACAAATCAATTTCAGGACAAAGAAAGGAAAAAAGTTCAAATTTTAAGGCTATTCTTATTGATTTAAATGAATTCTTAATAACAGATGATTCCAGCTCCAAAATTAATGACATCGTGATATCAATGGCCAAAGCTACAGATATGAAATTGATGTAGGCCTGAGTGATGTTGTTCCAGATGTTTTGTATGAATCGGGCAGTTTCTCAATTTCGACCCATGAAATCTCACACACTTTAATTTCAGTTGGGTTTAAGTCAGAGCTGTTGGCAGGCCATTCCATAACTGAGATATCCGGTGTATTGAGACAATCATGGATGGGCCAGGTGATGTGAGCCTGAACATTGCCCTGCATCAGTGTTAAGCATGGTCCAAACACTGCAGCCTCCAGAATGACGCACAGCTCCACTATCTTGTCCCACTAGCATTGGACATTTAATCGTGGAGGCGTCACTATGATGAGAGGTGTTTGCCTGTTTAATCTAATGCCCATCCAAACCATTGCACATTAGCCCGTGTATGCTGACTGTGTGGAAATGAAATCCCACTGTGCTAACAAATGCAACCTGGCAACACAATGTGCACATGTAAAATTAGGCATCTCCATTGATGTTTACAGGTGAATATGTGTTTCCCGCAACCATTTAAACTGTTTGCCCTGATAACTCTTGACCAGTAGGAGCAGCATTGCAGTTGCTAGAATTGTGCTGTTACTGTCGGTCTCAGATTGCCTGCCACCCAATATCTTGAACCTCCCATAGTGTGGTCACATTACATTGTATTGTATTGTAAGGCAAAGCCTTTGTCCCATAGTCTTTGCAGCACCCTCCCTACCATCATCTGTCACACAAGCACATTCCCAATGTGTTGCCGTGATGAGCCATCTCGAGACAGAGTAGCAGTCTGCCTAACCTCTGTGGAAGATGGCTATCAGCTAGAATGGTTATTATGGATGAGGTGTATCCCTTCATAGTTCTTCTGAGTAACTAATCTTTTGCCCAAGTCTTCGTCCCCCCTCTTTCCCACGGAGTACAACTGAGAATATACTGTTCAAAAGTTATTTATCATCTTTATTATGTTCTAACTGTTTTGGTGTTAGAAACAAAGCCTGTGTCATAACATAACAAAATACCCACCAACTTTTGTTTAAATTAGTTTGGAAGACCTTGACACATTGGCTGTGCTGTAATCACATCAGGAGGAAAAGTGTTTGCTGTTGGAAAAACCAGGATGTAGTTGAAAATGTATCTTTACAATGAACAGACATCAAGTATGGTGCATTAAAGTTTAAAACTAATATTAAAGTATGTATATTCTCAAAAAAATTTCAATGAGAGTGATGGTAAACAAGGAAAAGGGTGATTCAAATCAGTGTTTCAAAAACAGGGTCTTTTTGTTAGCTGCATAGAATAACAGCTTCCTCCTCCTCCCACGACCACCACCACATTATTTATGTATTTTTACAAGAATGTTTTGCCTTACTATTTATTTATATGCCTTAGTTTGGACCAAGATAAACTCATCTTTGACCTTGTGAATATATGTAGTTCTTTACTTCTGTAATGATTATGATATCACTGCTGTGTTTAAAGAAAGATAACATGAATCCTAAACCTTGAATAGCAACAAGTTAGAGGACTGAAATAATTTTCACCATTTTGTGTACAGAGAAAGGAATAACAGGATGTGAATTATCGTTGCAAATGTAATACAAGGAAAATAATTTGTATTTACTATTTATCTGCTTTGTGATTTTGTACTATGAGACCTGCTTGAAAAGTCTGTGCAAAGTCCGAGAGATGCACCACTGGCGCATATTGAGGTCATGTTTACTTAGTAGCATCTTTGGAAAGAACGCACTCCAAGTTTCAGCCATATTGGTCTATTTCTTTGTGTTTGGCATTCGCGTGAATCAAGGAAGTTGAGTAATTATCAAAAAATGGACAAAAAAGAATTTTGTGTGGTGATTAAACATTACTTTATAAAAGGCAAAATGCCTCAGGAGACTAAAGAAAAGCTTGATAAACATTACGGTGACTTTACACCTTTGATTAGAACAATTTATAAATGGTTTTGAAATTTTCGGTGTGGCCATATGGGCACAACTAATCCTGAACGTTCTGGACACCCTGTGGAGGTTACGACTCCAGAAATCATTGATTAAATCCATGATATGGTGATGGATGACAGAAGTGTTACGATGTATGAGATTGCTAGTGCTGCGGGCATCTCAAATGAACGAGTACATAACAGTTTGCATAAACATTTGGACATGAGAAAGCTATCCGCAAGATGGCTTCTGCCATTGCTCACGTTTGACCAAAACAGAATCATGTGAAGTGTTGCAATGATGGTTTACAGCTGTTCAGGAAGAATCCGCAGGACTTTAAGTGTTGTTTTGTCACTGTCGATGAAACATGGGTACATTACTATACTCCTGTGACCAAACAACAAACTTAACAATGGGCTACCAAGGGAGAATCTGCAGCAAAAAAGGCAAATACCATTCCTTCGGCCAGAAGTTATGGTGACTGTCTTTTGGGGTTCACAAGGAATAATCCCCATCAACTATCTGGAAAAGGGTAAAACTATTACAGGTGCATATTATTCATCATTATTGGACCGTTTGAAAACCGAGCTGCAAGGAAAACGCCTGCGATTGGACCGCAAAAAAGTCCTTTTCCATCACGACAGTGCACCAGCACACACCTCAGCAGTTATGGTTGCAAAATTAATGGAAATAGGATTCCAACTCGTTTCACATCCCCCCTATTCTCCAGACTTGGCTCCCTTGGACTACTATTTGTTCCTCAATATGAAGAAATTGCTGGTGGGAGAAAGATTTTATTCAAACAAGGAGGTGATTGTAGCAACTAATAGCTATTTTGCAGACTTCGACAATTCCTATTATTGAGAATGGATCAACAAATTAGAACAGCATTAGACGAAGTGTATAAGTCTAAAAGGAGACTATGTTGAAAAATAAAAAAAGGTTTACCCCAAACACATAAGTAGTTTCTGTTTTTGCACAGACTTTTCAAATGCCCCTCGTAATTCTATTATGGTGTAGTAAAATTAGATAGTGACGTTAACTCTTTACTTTTTTTCAGCAAGGGAGATGTGGAAGAAGCATTTGGAAGACAGTTCAGTCACAGAAAATTTCATCCCAAATACAACTAGAGTTGAGGAAACAGCACACTGTTCAGAGAAATTTCTTGAAATGTCAAATTCTGGTCAGTATCTTTTGGCACATATGAGGGAGACTTCAAGAATTTCCCCTGGATCAGATGGTTCATCCTCTTTATCAGATAATAGTCATCAGCTCAAAAGCAGTTGTAAGAGAGGTCAACTTTCAAATTCAAATAATGAGGAACAAACAAATTCAAAGAATGCGATTGATTACAATATTGATATGGACATACACTTAAGGAAGAAAAAGAAACAACGAACAAGTGGCGGAAAACCACAAATATATGATGACGCACTTGACATAAGCGAACACCATACTCAGACGAGAAGAGAAGGAGAGATGAGTAATAGCATGGAATCATCAGATACCAGTTTTTCCAAAAAGAGAACACCAGAACATAAACTCAAGAAGAAGAAATATGCAGTAATAAAGCAGGATTTATTTGATATAACATCACCTACTGTTTTAAATCAGACGAAGCAACTTATGAAAGATATTTTGAAGAAGACTGGTAAACTTGATGTAGATCCAGAAACCACCAAGAGTTGTGACCAACCAAAAATATTTGAATCAAGATCAAGTGCAGACTCTATTTTGAATGTGAGACCAAAAAATACATTGAGGAAGAAGGTGTCAAGGCCTCATGGGAAAAATCCGTATGAATCTTTGATGGGTACCAGCAATAACGTTGATCCTATAGCTGAATTAGAAAATAAAACTGGAAATGTTTCTTCAGGATCAGCTAGTAGCATTGCTCCAGTACCTAAAAATGTCAGATACAATTTTAAGCAGATACATCTGAAGCATGGTATGTTTGACTCAGTAGTTGAGAATCCTGTTGCTGAGGATTCTGTTCGGAACATGCAGGCGAATGATACATGTACCAATGAGCAACAGAATAAAGACATTTCTGCACAAATGGATGTTCGGAAAGCTCCTGCATCAGCCAAAATTGTTGGCAAAAGAAACAAAAAACATTTTCCGCCCAATTACTCTGAATCAGTTATTGGAAATAATGATGGCAGTGCTGAGCAAAATATTGAGAATCAGAACAATGATATTGCCTTGGCTGAGAATTATGCCGAAAATACATTGGCAGCTAGTATTTCTGCAGAAATGGATGTTCTGAAAGCTCCTGCATCTGCTAAAATCGTTGGCAAAAGAAACAAAAAACATCTTCAGCCTAATTACTCTGAATTGGTTGTTGGAAATAATGATGAAAGTGCTGAACAAAATATTGAGAAGCAGAACAATTATATTGCCTTGGCTGAGAATTATGCAAAAAATACATTTGCAGGTAGTATTTCTGCAGAAATGGATGTTCTGAAAGCTCCTGCATCTGCTAAAATTGTTGGTAAAAGAAACAAAAAACATCTTCAGCCCAATTACTCTGAATTAGTTGCTGGAAGTAATGACAAAAGTGCTGAGCCCACTGTTGAGAAACAGCACAGTGATATTGCCTTGGACGAGAATTATGCCCAAAATGGATTGGCAGCTAATACAAAGGATAGTGTAGAAGTTTCTGCCACAAATTTATTTATAATGAAGGTACTTGGTAAGAAAATTGATCCAGTGTCACCACACACATTCGAGCTTTCAGGAATGCAGGGGGATTCACATAAAAATCACAACTTAGAAGGTAGTAGACAAACAAATGATGGGGACTATAACCACTCAGTTGATAAATTAGTTAAAAGAAAAGCCTTCCATGGCCTTAAACGTACCTCTGAATATGATTGTCACACGTTACCTGAATTTGGGAGACCCATGGAATCACCTAGTTATTCTCTTACAATCTCTAAATTCAAACCAAAAATTACATCTTCTAAGATCGTTGTGGATAAAGATGAGATTATAGAACAGTGTCCACCTACTCTGGCTGCACTTCAGCAAGAGGCAACATCTAACATGTTAAAAGTAACTCATAAAGAGAAACAAACGTATCAGTCAGATAACCCCATTGCTCACCAGCCAAGATTTTCAGATCATGAGTGTGAGGAAACTAACTGTAAGGAAAGAAAGAAATGTTATAATAGTGTTTATGACAACACTCTGTCATCAGATTTAACATTTGATCCAGACAATGTACCACATTCAACAATGGTGAAATCAAGCAGTAAGAAGGAACATCCACCTTCTGCCATGCACAAAATAGAGACTAAAACGAGAAGGAGCCTGGCAGCTTCATTTCTGGAGTTAGTGCATGTTTCCACAGAAAGTAGTGAAACAGTTAGTTCAGGGACAGAGAAAGCAGGTATCAGAAATAATAATTTCACATTAAATGGCAGGGAAAGTGGAAACGAACCAACTATTGAAAATAAAATAAATGTCAATGGAATGAAATACAGTGAATTAGAAACAAATGAGCATCACTCAAATACTGTAAGGAAAGATGCCAGTTTTGCTAACAAAATTCCTGTGCCAGAAAACTTACATGCTGTGTCAGACCACAAACCCATTACAGAAAGCATTCCCTCAAACGTTTTGAATTTCCTAACATCAAACTACAGGACATCAGAACAGTCTGCTTGTGATAACGATGTTAGTCAAGTGTTGGGACATGTGAGAAACAAAACCAAAAGCTTGGCAAAAAGTAGATCCTTAAATTCTCAAGACGAATTAATCAATGCAGACAGTAAAAATGAGAAGAAAAAGCAAGGAAACAATAAAAGTGCTCCTGGTGAACTTACAAACTCTCCTGATCATATTGTATTCCAAAAAATGGGGTGTGATACCAAACAGAGTGTATCTTTGCCTTGTATGGGAAGCATTTCTTCATACTCTACTAGTAAAGCACAAGAAAAGTGTCAAAGTCATGCTGAAATTGACCAGATATCTCCATTTAACACATTTGCTCAGAAAATTTGTAATTCAGAAGTTGAAGAGCTTAATCTGAGAAAGAGTGACAAAGCAAGTTTGAGAGCTGAGAGCAGAAAGTCTTCAAATTATTCGTATGTGGCAGTTTCATCTAGTAAATTGATTGAGACAGATGTCTCAACCAGCAAAAAAGGCAGTAACGTGAGGAGTATCACCAAAATGACAGGTGCTTCCATAGAAAATAAAACTGATTATGCAGTAGCATCTAATTTTAGTGAGGAACACTGTACATCGAAAGGAACACCAGAATTAAGAGAATTATCTTCTCCTTTTCTGTCAGCATCTCATATAAATAAAACATCTCACAAGGAAAACTTCTCCTTGAGCATTAGAAACAGCAGTGAAGTAAGAAAAAATGTGAACAAAAATTCAACAGCTAACAATGTGTCAAATGCAAAAATTGTTAACTCAGATTCACCTCGTTTCTCTAAAGCAAATAATGGTAAAGGGCATGATGAGTACTTGAAAGACAGTTTCCACAGAAACAGGCAAACCGAAAATGAGAAACAAAGTTTTTCTGACACCCAACCACAACTGACAGATGATGATGATGATGATGATGATGATGATGATGATGCAAACGGTGCAGAAGGAAGGACTTCAGTGGTTATCGGAGGGTTAAGAGAATTGACTACACCTCCTCGCTCAGCATCTCAGATAAATACATCTCACAAGGAAAACTTCTCGCCGAACACTGAAAACAGCAGTAAAGCGAGAAGTAAGGAAAACAACAAAAATTCAATAGTTAACCCTCTTTCAAATGCTAAAATAATTCACTCAGTTTCATATGGTCTGTCTAATGCAAATAATGATAAAACGCCAAATGATGACCACTTCAAAGACAGTATAAATAGAAACAGCCAAATGAGAAGTGAAAGACGAAGCTATGTGGACGTCCATCCACAACCAATGGTAGATAATGATGCAGATGGTACAGAGGAGGAGAGACGAGTGATTAACAAAGTGCCTCCAGAGGAAAGTAAATGTATTATTCACCAAAAAAAATCAGATCTCAAGCAAACTCATGGTAAAACAACAGTACACGCTCGTTTCTTGATTGACGGTGAACCATATCACAAACCTAAACTGGCACGTCCAAAGCCTTGGATTAATCAGAGATTTTATAATCATATTTTACCAAAATTTGACAGAAAATTTGGTCTCAATGGTAGTGTAAAGTGCGAAGAGTTTGTAAAAGTACTTTGTACCGAAGTTACGGCTTGCATTCGTGAAAGAAAAAATTGGGATGTGCATGTATACAGTGTACAAAAGTTACTCAGAAAATACTTATCAGTAAACACTTATGCACACTACCTTATATTTGGGGAAAAATATTTACCAGATGAGTTTGTTTTCAAGGTGGGTCTGACATATGAAAAGCATTATAGAAATAAATGAGAATATTTGATGTATTTGATATATAATAGACTAATTACTGTAAGTCTGAGGATTTTTGAGTACCAGATCAAAATAAGGAGTGGCCAGTGGTTGTGTGGTCAAATCTCATAAGTGTTATCTCAAAGGAATTAATCAATTAAGAGGAAAATTGTGTCCTGGTATCATTCTTGGGTTAATTTGTTAATAACAGTTCTAAACTGTATATTACTTAGCATATTTTATATGTAATTTAATCATAACAGTAAGTATATAATACCTCATTGGTTCTATGTGTATGTAAATAGAGCCAAAAAAATATTTATTTACATTGTACATTTATAACAATTGTTAATACATTCAACACCTTATGTGGCCATTCACTTGAATTAAAAATTATTGTAGTTCTGTAGTTATTTATATTATATACAAATATTGTTTCAGATGCATTGTATAGTGCAAGATTTTGTGATGTATTATATTATGAATAGTAATACCGAGCTGTCACATTGTACATGACAAGGGAGTGGTCAAGACGTGTCATAAGCAATCCTGTGTTGAAATTTGTTAGTAAATTTTCCAGAAAAATCCATGTGCAATATTTCAGCTGTTGGCTTGCACTGGAAGTTGCAAAAAAAAATTATGAAATATGACTTTTCACACGTGGGTTCCGCACCTGAAACTATCTAAGCTTACATTCCTGAAATCTATGGAACCCACAGAAAGTGGTCTCTGGGATTTGGAAAGAGGTTGGATATGCATTACACATAATTAAATTGTGATACAGTGAAATGACTTTACTATTTCAGTGCCAATTTTAACTATCAACTTAACATTGTGAACTAAAACATCAAATTTGAGTTTCTCTGCAGGTATTCTTCAGTGGAGTAGAAATAGTTGCCTAACAGAAAGTTCTTTCACTCTTCAGCTCCACCAGCTGATCAGATGACATTCAATGTGCTCTGGTTGTTGATAGTGTATGTACCCAACTACCTGTAAATTAAGGCTGTGATCTATATGTAGTTCTAAAATGTAACAATACGTTCTGCTTCTTGGATTTCATTGTTTGAGAACCCTATTTTCATAGCTTGTGGAGTTCTACAAGCACTGAAGTGTATGTACTGGGTCTGCCATTTAGCTGTGACCCATTTACTGCTGTTTTTTGAATATGGAGACTGGACTACTTTTCATTCCTATACTTGTATCATTTGTAAAAAGGACGAAATCTGCATCTTATGAAACAACAAGTAGAAGATCGTTTATATATGTCAGAAACAAGAGAGGACCGCAAATTGAACCTTGTGGTAAACTGCTCTCTTAAAATTCTGAGTGCCTGTTGTCATCTGATTGACATGGAACTGCAGCTCATTGCTTTCTGTCATTCAGATACGAAAAAAACCACAAACCTGCCATCTCTGACTTTCCATAATATTTTAACTTTTGTGTTAGGATATTGTGGTTCACACAGTCAAAAGCTGTGACTAGGAGGTTGCACCTGGCTATCTGACCTATCTCCAGACACATCTTGGGCCTGGAATAGAATTGTCTTGATGAGTCCCACTTTGAATTAAACCCCAATGATCAGCAAAGCATTGTCTGGGGACACCACAGACAGAGTGGATATCAACGTGACTTGTCGCCTGGCATATGGCCTGACAGCCAGGAGGGGTGGTCTGTGGTGCCAATTTTCCCCCACCCTAGCAGAATCCCTTTGGGTACCATCAGCAGCACCCTTACATCACAGCAGTTTGTCAAAAATATTCTACGCCCTGTTTTGTGACCCTACAAGATGAGCCATCTTGGGCTTCCCTTTCAGCAAGATAATTTCCTCCCGCACATGGCAGCAAGGTCACTGTATCTCCCCAATCGAGAATATTTAGAGTAGGGGTTGGCAAGTAATTTTAGATGGAGTCTGGATACTTTCAAATATTTTTATCGAGGTCCAGAAGAGAAACCTCATATTCCTTACTAACCTTTTATTTTAATTTTCACTCACAAAATAATATGAAATACATTAAAGAGGCATATTTGTATTCAAAAGTCCAGAAAAATCTCGTATTCCATACTATTTTTTTACTTTAATTTTCACTCTCATACTAACATGGAATACAACACAGATATATTTGTATTAAAAAATCCAGAAAAAAAATCTCTGTATTATTTTTTATTTCGATTTTCCCTCACAAAATATGAAATACAAGAAATAGGCATATTTGCATAAAAATCAATGAGAGAAATTACATTTGTGGTCTTGAGCCAGTTTAAACAAAAGTTCAGGTGGGGAGCAACTTATGCGAGTAGTGTCTTTAAGGTGGGCAGCTGTTAATCTAGAGCGGCATTTGTTCTTCAAAAAATTCATTTTTGAAAGTGAAATTTCATATGGGAAACATTCCACGTGGGAAAAATATATATAAAAAGCAAAGATTCTGTAATTTACCAAACGAGAAAGCAATGGTATGTTGACACACATACATTCAAGCTTTCGCAACCCAAGGTTGCTTCATCAGGAAAGAGGGAAGGAGAGGGAAAGACGAAAGGATGTGGGTTTTAAGGCAGAGGGTAAGGAGTCATTCCAATCCTGGGAGTGGAAAGACTTACCTTAGGAGGAAAAAAATAGATATACTCAATAATATGTAACTTACTTCCAAACCATAACAAAATTTTTTTTACCACATTCAACACTACCGCTGCTATAAAAGCCACCATTCCCAGTTTTCAAACATTTCTCGTGTAACCTCGTGAATACTACTTCACAGCTTCAGTTCCTTTCACATATTAAACAACCATTTCAGCTAGTTCTAACAACTTTCGCTTTATTTCCATTCCCATTTTCCCCACATCAGCGATCATTTTTTAGCAGCTTCCCACAGGTTTTAACATTATTATTCTTTCATCTGACAATTGTTAGCCTCAGTTTCATAATCTGCCACCACATAACCAGCCCTTTTAATACATTTACACGCAGTTTTTTCTGAAATTTTCCCAAATTTCTTCACCCTTTAACGTGTTTTGGAGGCAATACAACTACCTAACCTTTGTTTACCAACCTAAGTTCACCACAGGATCAACATAGCTCAGCTTTAACCAACACTTTTTTGACCTTTTACACACTGGAACTCCAGTTGCTTTCTAGTTCACCTTTATCTCTCCCCATATATTTTTATTTCATTTTTATTTTAGCCTTATGCTACACTTCCTACCTTCTAAATACCATGTCACCCTCACAACATCCCCACAACGACCCCATTAAGTTTTATTTACATTCCCTCCACAAACATGCCTTCGCCCTAGCCAGATTAAGCTCCCATATTTTATTTACTCAGGCTTTTCTGACATTTGGCATTAGTACCAAAGGCCTCACACTTAAAGTTCCCATCTCTGGCTGTAACCCTTCTTTCCATCAGTCCCTATACCAGTTCCAAACCGAACAAACCATAGCCCTCACCTGCCTAATCCTTCACCTACACATCAACTCAGTCAATGAAAACACCCGTCAAATCTTATCCCTAATCAAAGTCCTCAATCTTTCCTCTCCCACATCCACACCGGCTGTTCACAGCATCCTCCTACAGGCCAATTGCAAATTAGAACAGCATCCCACCCTCCACCTCAAAAAACTATCCAATCTCCTGGTTTCCCACCTCCAGAAAGGCAACTCACTCACCCTCCATAACCTTTCCAAAAAACTTCAACCTCCTATCATTGCACACAGACTTGCAGCTCCACTCCCACAAAAACCTCAAAATTCTAATCAACACAATCTGGAACCATAACACCCCAATTCAGTAGTTAACCTTCCTCAAAACCTCTCTCCCAATCGAAACCTCTGTCCTATCCAAAGGCCTCACCTTCAGCCCTACTCCCAGATTCAACCAAAAAAAGCCCTCGTCGAAAATTTACTGTCCTACCCTCGTAGTCTCTGCTGGAAATATCACTTTGCCACGAAGACAAATAATCCTAATCCTACTCCTAATGATTCAACTTCCCAACACACTATTCAAATTGAACCCTGCCTGGAACAGTTCCGTCCTCCGTCACAGCGGGACCCACCTCCTTTTCCTCAAAATCACCCTCTCCAAACCTTCCAGGAATTTCTCACTTCCAGCCCTGCCTCTCAGTCTTTCTGGAAAAACGTTAATCCTACTCCTAACATCACCACAGCTGAAGCCCAGGCTATCCATGATCTGAAGGCTGACTAATCCATCGTCATTCTTCTGGCTGACAAGGGTTCCATGACCGTAGTACTTGATCGTCGGGAGTATGTGGCTGAGGGACTGCGTCAGCTTGCAGACAACACTACATACAAAGTTTGCCAAGATAATCCCATTCCTGATGTCCAGGCGGAGCTTCATGGAATCCTCAGAATCTTAGGCCCCATACAAAACCTTTCACTTGACTCCATCAACCTCCTGACCTCACTGACACCACACACTCCTAACTTCTACCTACTTCATAAAATTCACAAACCCAAACATCCTGGCCGCCCCATTGTAGCTGGTTACCAAGCCCCCACAGGATGTATCTCTGCCTACATAGATCAACACTTTCAACCCATTACATGCAGTCTCCCATCCTTCGTCAAAGACACCAACCACTTTCTTGAACACCTGGAATCCTTACCCAGTCTGTTACCTCTGGAAACCATCCTTGTAACCATTGATGCCACTTCCTTATACACAAATATGCCAAACGCCCAGGGCCTTGCTGCGATGGAGCACTTCCTTTCACTTCGATCACCTGCTACCCTACCTAAAACCTCTTTCCTCATTACCTTGGCCAACTTCATCCTAACTGACAACTTCTTCACTTTTGAAGGCCAGACATACCAACAATTAAAGGGAACAGCCATGGGTACCAGGGTGGCCCCCTCATAAGCCAACCTATTTGTGTGTCGCTTAGAGGAAGCCTTCTTGGTTACCCAAGCCTGCCAACCCAAAGTTCGGTACAGATTTATTGTGACATCTTCATGATCTAGACTCACAGTGAAGCAGAACTCCAGAATATCCTCTCCTACCTCAACTCCTTTGATTCCATCAGATTCATTTGGTCCTACTCCAAATCCCATGCCACTTTCCTCGACACTGACTTCCATTTGTCCAATGGCCAGCTTCACACATCCGTCCACATCAAACCCACTAACAAGCAACAGTACCTCCATTATGACAGCTGCCACCCATTCCATATCAAACGGTCCCTTCCCTACCGCTTAGGCCTTGATGGTAAACAAATCTGCTCTAGTCCTGAATCCCTGAATCATTACACCAATAACCAGAAAACAGCTTTCGCATCCCGCAACTACCCTCCCGATGTGGTACAGAAGCAAATAGCTAGAGACACTTCCTCAAACCCAGAACCTCCCCCCAAAAAAAACCCCAGAAGTGCCCCACTTGTGACAGGATACTTTCCGGGACTCGATCAGACTCTGAATGTGGCTCTCCAGCAGGGATACGACTTCCTCAAATCCTGCCCTGAAATGATATCCATCATTCATGAAATTCTCCCCACTCCACCAAGAGTGTCTTTCCGTCGTCCATCTAACCTTCATAACCTCTTGGTTCATCCCTACGAAATCCCCAAACCACCTTCCCTACTCTCTGGCTCCTACCCTTGTAATTGCCCCCGGTGTAAAACCTGTTCCATGCACTCTCCCACCACCACCTACTCCAGTCCTGTAACCCGGAAGGTGTACACGAGCAAAGGCAGAGAGCCATGTGTGAAAGCACCCACGTGATTTACCAACTGACATGCGTACACTGTGAAGCCTTCTATGTCGGAATGACCAGCAACAAACCATCCATTCGTATGAACGGACACAGGCAGACAGTTTTTGTTGGTAATGAGGGTCACCCTGTGGCTAAACATGCCTTGGTGCACGACCAGCACATCTTGGCACAGTGTTACACTGTCCGGGTTATCTGGATATATCCCACTGACACCAACCTATCAGAACTCCAGAGACGGGAACGTGCCCTTCAATATATTCTCTCTTCCCGTTACCCACCAGGCCTCAACCTCCGCTAATTTCAATTTGCCACGCCTTGTACATCACTTGTCATTCAACATCTTTGCCTTCGTACTTCAGCCTCGACTGACATCTCTGCCCAACCTCTTTGCCTTTACATAAATCTGCCTGTGTGTGTGTGTGTGTGTGTGTGTGTGTGTGTGTGTGTGTGCCCTAAGGTAAGTCTTTCTGCTCCCAGGATTGGAATGACTCCTTACCCTCTGCCTTAAAACACACATCCTTTCGTCTTTCCCTCTCCTACCCTCTTTCCTAATGGAGCAACCTTGGATTGCGAAGGCTTGAATATTTGTGTGTGTGTTTGTGTTTTTTATTGTGTCTACCAACATACCAGCGCTTTCTCGTTTGCTAAGTTACAGCATCTTCGTTTTGTATGAGAGAGAGAGAGAGAGAGAGAGAGAGAGAGAGAGAGAGAGAGTACCAAAGACAAATGTAGTAGCCAGGCACAAGACCCCCTACCCTCTTTTTTCCTTCTTCTTCTTCTTCCCCACTCCAGAATTCTTGAATGGATGCAGTTTTATACATTTGGAAGGAAATGTCTTCCTGCAAGTCTTTTATCTCCATTGGAGTAAAGGCTTTGGAAGGCAGAACTACTTCACACCCATCCATCCTGCCACTGGAGAAACTTCTAAAGACAATTTTAAGAATTGGAATAGCTTCTCTATCTCTGAAAGTCTTGGAATCTTGTTGCAAATTCCTTCTTAAGATATGACATAAAATTTAAGAATACTGAATATTTTATTTATTTTTATATTAAAAGTTGCTGGAAAGTGAAAAAATTCTTGAGTTGCAATGTATTCCTCTTACGAGGTATTTTATGGCATTTAAATGTTTCAAGTAGTGTACTGTGTTTCATGTTCTAGGAACTCCAGATGGTTTCTTGCTTAGAACTGTTGTGGCCAAAAGCAGAACGAGACCTCATAAAATTAATCAACTTGATCAACCTGTCCATTACCTTTTTCAGAGCCACATTCAGTTTTTCACGAAGGGCTGTCTGGTGAATTGTGCACTGATAAGATGGTAGACCAGCATTCTTAATTTTAATTATATTTTCTAATCCTTTTTCTTTGCCGATCAATGCTGAGTCCCCACCAGTTGAAAGAGAAACCATATTATCGTAACTATTGTTTGATTTTTTCATGAAGTCATCAGGAGTCTGGAATAATCTGCGGGTCTCGCACTTATTCCCTTTATTCTTTATGTTCAGTATCCAAAATTTGCGTGAGAATGGACATTTGTTCTTCATTAACAACATTGCACGATTCATCTAGTGCCATGGTGTAGCAAGGTGATTTAGAAGTTTGAGCAAATTGTCTTTCTTGTCAGGAGCCAAAGTTTTGGTTCTTCTTGTATTACTACTTGCTGACAATGGAATATCTTGAATTGCAGCAATAACATCCTTTTTCTCTTCAAAAAGTGCCACGGCCGCTTCCAGCATAGTAAAAGAATTATCTCGGAGTCAGAAAATGGCTTCTGGTATTTATAAAAGTCCAATACACACACATTGCCGCTTTTGCTCATAGAGTGAACTAGGAAGGCCATACTTTTTTGTAAGAAGCTGCATAGGCCTGAAGTTTTTCTTGTTGAACTTCACTACCCAGAGGTAAATTTTTATGGAACTGTTTATGAGTTGTTTCGTAGTGTCACTTTAAATTGGCACTTTTAACAAGAGCAGCAGTTGTTTTTTTGCATATGAGGCAAACTGGAACAGCTCCAGAGCCATCAGGCAGCATAAAGCAGTATTGTTCAGTCCAGTCAGTCAAAAACTTCATATTTTTACAATCAACTTTATCCATATCGATCCAAACTAAATGTTATAAGCCTTGGCAATAATGGAATGCTCCATTCAGGATCACCTTTGGGATTGGTAAGCATGACTATTTGAAGTATCGTGTAATAAATGTCAACAATGTACAGCATAAAATTTGTTGTCAACATACATCTGAATTGGTCAGTGTGTAAACTGCAATTGAAAATCGAGAAAACAGTGTTTCATGCTGTTATTAAAGGTTTCATTGCCACACAAATTAGAAGAGAATTGGATGAAGTTCTCATAGACTCTGCACCATCACTGAAGAGTACTTTTCGATTAATGAATTTAAATGTAGTCGGACAAGCACTGAATATAAAGCATGCTCCAGTTCTCCAATTGAGGGCATCACAAAGGAAACATTTGACAAAATCCATGATATGGTAATGCAGAAATACCAAATTAAGATTCATGGTACTCCGGAAACTTTACGCATCTCAACTAGGTGAGTGCATACTATCCATCACTGAGAACAGGCTATAAAAAGGGTGGGTGACATGACTGCTAACAGTCAACCAAAAGTGCACCTGGCACAACATTTCAGCACAATGTCTGGTGATTTATAGTCACAATTTGCAAGACTCAAGGAATAATCCTCATAGAATACTTAGAGGCAGAAACATAACTGAACCTTATTATCCTCATTGTTCGGTCATTTGAAACTTGTGGTGGCTGGAGGAGGGGGGCAGGGGGGGGGGGGGGGGGGAGAACAAGGTTGACACAGAAGAAAGTGCTCTTCTTGTGATGTTCGCCTGCGTTATTTCCTCATTGATCGTCCTCGGCATTGATGTACTGCGTTGCTACACTGGCTGAAAAATGGGTGTTGGAAGTTCCACGCCGACTACTTTAAATATTGTAGGTGATAGGTGCACATTTGCATTTCACAGTTTGTTACTTTAACTGTTCACAAACCCCTAATAATACACAGTTATGTGGCCAGTGTACTATTGTTTAACTTGCAATAAGTCTTATTAATAGGTTGCAAGCAAATATCAACATACTGCTACAGGAGTTTACTGTTGAACATCTATGAGCAGTAAAAACCAAACCACACAGTTCTTGCCGCATAATATGGTACGTATTGAACAGACACTGCCATTGTTTTAGCACATGGCGTATTACATGTATTTCACAGTTGAGTGGATCCATTGTTGTTGATCTAACAAATACGGGTTCCTCGTCTGAAACTCAGCTGTGGACTGACTGTCTCAGGGCCAAAAATTGAGCCCTTATAATCATCACAATAATAATTACTGAAACTACACATTGTTTGATGTTTAACTTACAGAAATTACAATTGAAACTTAACTCCTTCAATTAACTGCATATTTAGAAAAATTTCATCTTTCTAACAGTTTCTTCCACTAAAAGGGTTTAAACAGACAACTTGGAACAAAAAAACAAAGGAATCATGATTAAGTGTTTAGCATTTGCTGATGACATGGCACTACTTGCAGGAACGTGGGAGGAAGCTTTTAGAACAAATCACCGAGTTACAAGGCAGGCAGGGAAGATAGGACTTAAGATTTCTTTAAAAAAAAAAACACACAAAGATTATGACAAATATACTATTTACTCCTAAGAGAATGAATTCAAGTATCTAAAGGAATGGATTGAATGGAACAACCTCGAAGGGAAAGCAATGGAAGCAAGGAGGACCAAAATGGAACTAGCTTTCCGGAAAACCAAAAACACATACAATAATAAAGCCTGCTCTTGGAACACCAAAATATGGCATTATAACACAGTAATTAAGCCAGACACTATCTAGCAGACAAACTAGTCACAAGGAGGAAAGGGAAAATGGAGAAATTGGAAGAAGAGGAAAATTTCGAGGAAGATCATGGGTCCCAAATTCCAAAATAACAGACAAGTTTTCTATAAAAACAAAGCCCTCCAATGCAAAGTCGGAGAGATTCACAAGAAAAGGAGGATTGATTTGTATGGACACTTACTCCGAATGAATCCTGACAGACTGGTACAGCCAAGACCATGACCAAAGACAAAAGTAGGAAACCAATTCAGAAAGAAGAGATCAGATAGAATGAAGAACTATTGGGAGAAAAAGAGAACATCTAAGAAGTGATTGATGTGACATACCCCTTAGATGGGTGATTTGAAGTGGGGAAAAACACATCGTACAAATATCTAGAAAGGAAATTCCTTGAAGGTTGTTCGATACAGAGCGGAAAAGATGAAAATCTGAGGGTGCAAGATCAGGTGAATGAGAGAGGTGCAGAATGACTTCCGACCCAGCTCCTGTATAGAGTTGCGGGTGAGCATTATTGTGGGGTAGCACCGCTTCATGCAGTCTTCTTGGTCATCATTCTTGGACTGTGCCTGTGAGTCATCTCAGCAGAGATGGCTACAAATTGAGGAAGCAGTTTGTAGTACATTACACCATCGCTGTTTCACCAGACGCATAACAATATCTTTTGTCGATGTGCCCATGTCTTTGATGGGGAGTTGCTGCTTTGTTTGGGTGTAACCATTCCTTTCTTTTTCCTTATGCTGGCATAAAGATACCATTTCTCACCACCAGTAACAGTGCAGGATAGAAATGTTGGTGTTGTTCAAAAGCCAATTGATGATGAGCAAGCGGAGATGCACATATGGCCACTTGCTGATTTTTGTGATTTTGGTGTAGAGCATGCAGTACCCATATGCTTGATGGCTGACTTTTCCCCGTTGCATGCAAATGTCGCATGAGGATGGAATAATCACAGTTCATCAAATCTTTCAGTTTTTGAATATACTGACAGGATCATTGTGGATTAATGCATTTAGACAATCTTTATCAAATACTGAAGGTCTTTTTGAACATGGAAAGTAACTAATCTCAAAAATGATCCTCCTTAACACAAGAAAACCGTTTCTTGGCATTAGGCCCAAACACAGCGCAAATTTTTCTGTCTGCCTTCGATACTGTCACTCCTCTATTGAGCTCAGACAGAAGGAATGTCAGAAATGTTCTGATTTCTCCACTTGGCACTCCATTTTCTAGCATCCACAGCTCCACTCACTATCCCAAAATAACGATATACTTACTCAAATAGCAACAGTGAACTACAAACAGAAAATCACAATTGGTAAATAAACCCATAGTAGCCAGAATACCAACGTGCAACACAAAAACACTGTGAGCTTATGCACAAACCTAACAAAACAGAAGAAGTCAAATGGATTAAAAAAAGTTTTGCGTCCTATGACATCATGAGAAAAAGGATCATGTCGTAAGTATAAAAATATACAATCTGAAAAACTGGTAATATACTTCAGCTAGAGTTATATTGTGACGTGTTTCAGAATAACAATTCCACACTTTTCAAATAAAAGCTGAAAGTAATTATTTGAAATTGGGTTTGACAAAAGGTTAAACCAACTCGTGAAGTTATTGTGTTTAAGTACAGTGAAAAATTTCACTATAAATTATGAAAGATGTTCACTTAGTTTTAGGATAAGTTTCTTTCTTGTAATTTATATGAGGGAAAGTCAATTATTATCTGCAATTCAGTTATATTTTTGTTTATTTTGGTAGTACTGTCATTTTACATTGATGACACATGCTTTGTTTATTTGTTGTTATATCTTTGCAATTTTCAAGGTGCTAGGTTAGTTTTATTATTGCTGCCCTGCTGTTAATCAAGGCTGCTCCGTTGTCTATTTGCACCAAAGATGAGCAAAGTTCAGTGATCCATTTTTTGCGATCGGAAGGCATATCAGGGACCGAATTTCATCAAAGACTTCCAGTACAGTATAGGAACAATGTTTTGCCACAACGAAGTGTCTATGAACGGATTGAAAAATTCCAAAATGGTCACACAAGTGTTACGCATGATGAAGGTGCTGGATGACCGTTTACCGCCACAAATGAAGAAACCATTGAGCATTCAGGTGAAATGATTCTCTTAGACAGACGATTAACTATTGATGAAGTGGCACATTGTCTGCAAATTAGTCATGGTTCTGCCTACGAAATCACCCACACAGATTTGGGTTTCATAAAGTTTGTGCAAAATGAGTCCCGAAACAACTCACACAGTTGCATAAACAAACGCACCTGGACATCTGCAAAAACCATTTGGATTGCTATGGGAATGAAGGGGGCAACTTCTTACACAGGATCATTACTGGTGATGAAACATGGGTCCCTCATTATGAGCCGGAGAGTAAACGGCAGAGTATGGAATGGTAATATCCAAATTTGCCATGCAAGAAAAAGTTCAAGACCTAACCATCCACAGGAAAACTGATTCTTATGGTTTTTTGGGATGCAGAAGGTCCTGTACTGCAACATAATGGGGAAAGGGGCACAACAATAAACAGTGTACATTACAGTGAGATGCTTACTGCCAGGCTAATGCCTGCAATTCGAAGAAAACGCCAACGATTGCTGTCAAAAGGTGTTGTGTTGTTGCACGACAATGCCCGTCTGCGTACTGCTGCCCACACTGCTGAAACGCTTCAGAAACTTGAATCTGAACTACTGGATGATCCTCCATATAGTCCCGAACTTGCCCTTTCTGACTATCACTTGTTGGTCCACTCAAAAATGCATTAAATGGGCCGTCGGTTTGCCTCGGACGAATCAGTGAAAGAAGTGGTGCATTCCTGGCTCGCAGCTCAACTGAGAACCTTCTATTATGAGGGCATAAAGAAGCTTGTACAATGATGGACCAAGTGTGTTGAAATGCAAGGAGGCTATGTTAAAAAATGATGTTCTTGTAAGTTTCCTATTTGATTACAATAAAATTTTATATCTACTTTGCAGATAATAATTGACTTACCTTCGTATGTGTATAAATAGAAATATGACAAGTCGTTATTTATTTTAGATTTTGTTCCCTGATAAAAGGAAATAATTAAAAAGCTAAATTTAATCACCATCATGCAAATTCACTACTTAAATATATACACCTTCCAACCACAAATTAATAAATCTGGTGGGGAGAAATAAGTGATGTAGCGCTATGAACAGAGGCAACGCGTGAGCACAGTAGAGATTTGCAACACAGGATAGTGATCTTGGGGCATGCATTCTAATGACTTAAAGTGCGAGTGTGAATCTGGGTTATATCAGTTTATTCTTCCAAACCACCTTCCACTTCTTTATGAGGTGACTTGGAATTTGCAGCCACTCTTCTTTACTGTCTAGCCGGCTCCTGGAAACACTCTTGACTTCTCCATCAAATAATGTTAGGTACAGGAATTTTTAGACTCATTCTACTTATGAAATAAGTAGACATACAAACTTTACTCTTTGTCTATTAACGATGTATTTGCCCTCCATACACAATAAAACTCTCAGTTTCCTCATACATATGTAACTTCCTGTAAGTCTCTTGTACAGCCAAACTTCAGAAACAAATTGATTACAGTTAAAAGAAAGTTGGTTTAGATACCGTTACTTTTCTTAACATGAATCAGAAAAAGTCTTGCCTACAGCAAGGTCACGTCAAGAGTTCTTTATCAACTGTCCTTGTTTTAATAACAATAGTCAATGACACAATAAGCACAGAGCTGCATATGAACTCCATGGTTCTTCCTTACTCACTCGGTGAAACATCTATGGATTACCCGGCAGGTGTGACTTCTGAAATTTTCCCGGCGTATTTGTTCTAATAATAATTTCCGGGTATGCAGCCGGATCCCGTCGACATTCTGCCACGATATATCGGCCCAGAGACGTCCGGCCATCATCAGGTGAGTACACAACTACTGAAGAGCCCAGGTGCAGTCGCGGTATACTGCACCTGGGCTCTTCAGTAGTTGTGTACTCACCTGATGATGGCCGGACGTCTCTGGGCCGATATATCGTGGCAGAATGTCGACGGGATCCGGCTGCATACCCGGAAATTATTATTAGTACCCGGCAGGTATTTGTTGGTGCCGTTCATCCACTGCGTCTGCTTTTATCTGCAACTGATTTGAAACCTGCATACACAAACATGTGACGCGCAGTATTTAGGATTTTACCATCCCACACTCATGTCCAGAATATTGTGTGTTTAAGATGGTAGAAGGCTGAGTGGTTCTATAATTTACACAGAAATTCTCATATTAGTACAGCGTGAAGGAAAAATGAGCCCAACATGCTGCTTAACGTGCCAGATGCTAAGCTAATATTAGTATCTGTACATCAAGTGTAATATACCCAAAAGATTATAAATATAAATTGATTACTAAAATAAATGCCAGGATATACTCTGTAAGAATAAAACTAATATAAGAAAAGAGAATTAAGATCAGGAAATATTTACATGGAAGGAATGAAAATGAATTAACTGCAGAAAGATATCAACACACTAGGTCACTATATACAATATACACTCAAAGATCCACATTATGGCTATATGAAAAATAAACTAGGCACTATAGTGTAAGAAATCTGCACATACCATGAATGAATGAATAATTCTAGGGTTATGCTCATGCTCTGAATAAGTTATAAGAAGGAGTAACGACATTGCCTCGCCTAGAAAGATACCTGTTAGTTTCATGTGCGCTCATTGTACGAATATGGAAGAGATGGAAAAGGTAAATTGAAGAGAGAGACATGCTGTTAATATTTGCACTCATAAAAAAAGGTTGAATTCTGAGAATTAGTCAGAAAATAATGAAATAAAAACATTATATGTCGGCTGGTCTTGGAGCAACGATGTACTTCATTCGTAAGGTAATATTAAGTTTTTTTTACAGGGAAGATACTTTCCAATAGTGAGAATAAGGATGATTTAGGTAGCCGGTACCAAAAGAAATGGGCCACACCACAATATGAGTAATAACTTATTTATATAAATATGTGTATGAATGTAAAAAAATTATAGTACATAAAATGCTGTGAAATGTAGTTGAGGTTCTGTACTACCCTAAGGATTTTTTAAGGTGGAAGGGGGGGCGGTGGCCTCACGCCATGTATTGAAGAACGCAACTATCAGATATGAATGATGAATACAAGTATTCAAGACAATTACACATGATCACGGCTTATCTGACTGTCCTTCCATGAACATTTATTTGGACACAACTTTTTTTTAGCAAAGATTTACATATATACATATTATAGTACAGAGGAGCTGTACCTTGCAGTGAAAAGTATAAATTAAGTACACTGAAGTACAATTATTACAGGTGTTTTTAAGAAAATGACATTAATAAACTTGTATACACAATTATTTCCAATTTTATCTACAATGCTACAAACATTGAGTAAATAGTTTGTTACACAATGCAAGGAAGCATTCACAGAGAATTTTATTTGTTATTGTGTGATGTATAAGCAATGGATTTCAGCAGGAGGTGATGAATGCTTCTTTCCGTTCCTTTTGATAACTCCCTGTACATTTGTAGACCACCATCTGGTAGATTTGAGAGAAGTGTGGCTAAGCACAGTTATGCTTTCTTGTGTTGGGAACACGAGAGTGAAGTTCTTTGTTCCTATCATTAGCAATTTGGAATTACAATTGCTTCAGTTAAATAAGATGGTAGCGGTAGTCCATGCATATTTTCAGATTGCATATGTGTATATTGCTTTTTCAGTCCTGACATGTAACATGTTTTGCAGATTATTCATGTAAACGAAGATCATGTCATGAGGTTAAAAGTTAAAGGGAGTACCAGCTTACTGTAAAAGTTGTAAAAATAAATCATTTAGTAATGATAATTAATATTAAATAAATTGTCATGGAAATTATGCCTTATGAATTTTGAAGTCAAAAACCACTTCTTGTTATTCACTCGTATGTAAATATTGTTACGCAAGTATCAAAAATGATGGGACAAATTCATGTATAAATTTGTATATAAGTAAAAGTATTAGAAATTGTGTGGCAACTAACATTAAAATGATATTTATGCAGCCCTGGATCTACTTTATTTCCGAACTGGGGCAAAAACTGATAGTGGTGGCACCCACCACTGCCCATGCCCACAAGTGTTTGAGATAGGACTTAAAAATAGTTCATTTTGAAGTACTCATCTTTCTGAAGAGGTTGATATACAAAACGTACGTGTTTGAGGAAATGCAGGACATGTTATTTGGTCTTAAGTATGCCAAAGTGCAGTGCCACACTCCACCACATGTCATTCTTCTATTGCATGACACTGTATTTTGTCCATAGTGAGTGGGATTATTTTGACCAGGAGAATAAGAACTCTTGAGAAAAGTTGCACTATTACCTAATAACTTTCTCTTTTGTGTGACACAAAATTAAATATAGGTACAGGCAGCCAAGACAGTACCCATTTCTTCAATTGTTAGGTCCCTGCATTTTTGTTTCTATCTAATCTTGCTACAGCTTTATGCAACATGCTTTCGATTCTGCGAAAGAATCTGTTACCTGACCAAAGTTTGTCAAACATTTTGAGACATGAAAAATCAAGATGTCTAATACTGAAAAAGTTGTTAACATGAATAGTGTCCGAGGTTGGTATGGTTTCTTAATTTGATTACATCTATTTTGTCACTGTCTGCTAGATAAAACAAAATAGCTCTTCCTAATATTGCAGCAATTGTAACACACCACAAAAGCAAGACTGTTTTGGCACAGATGGTCATTTTTATGTACCTTGTTTATATAAATAACACAACAGAATATAATTCACGAAATGCCAATATCAAATGCCTATTAAGCCTACTACAAGCAAAAAGCTTTTTGTTGGGAAATAGCTTCACATTTCATTTATACACTCCAACTTCTCAAGCACGAGATCGAAAACCAGTAGTATGAGATTCCTATCTTAAATTGGAATCATTAGATTCCTCCATATAATTTGTGTAATGGCCCCATTTCTTCTTCTTCCTCATCAAAACAAACAATCTTGTCATCACTAATTCTGTAACTATTCCTGCCATTGTCAAAACTTAACTCTGGTTAATTTCCCTAACCCTACCAGAATCACCAGTTCAGTTATCCTGTGTTCATTCTCCGGTTAGGCATTATTACATGTTTGTGCAATGCATTTTCCGCACTATTCTGAGAATAGGACTTAACCAGCTGCTAACCGGGGACTGTAAAACTGGCCACTAGTAGTGCAGGGTTCTGGCAAAAAAAAATCTGTGGGTTTTTTTTTTTTTTTTTTTGCACCGAGAAGATAATATGTGATCTTTCTTGCCTTTTATCCCTGTTAGTCATTTATTTCCACTCTGGTAGACTGAATATAAGGATTTTGCCAATAATTATAATAATGCCAATCATTCACATACCCAATCACCCACACATAAACAAACAGTGATTGGCATTCACCCATTCGGGCTTATTTGGCTCAGTTTGTCTGGCCCCATCCCCTTTTGTCTGTGGAAAAGTTTTTTATTTCTAGATGCACAGGGGATTCCCCTGGCAGAGACATCACGTACACTACATCTACATGATTACTCTGCAATTCACATTTAAGTGCTTGGCAAAGGGTTCATCAAACCACAATCATACTATCTCTCTACCATTCCACTCCCAAACAGCGCATGGGAAAAACGAACACCTAAACCTTTCTGTTCAAGTTCTGATTTCTCTTATTTTATTTTGATGATCATTCCTACCTATGTAGGTTGGGTTCAACAAAATATTTTCGCATTCGGAAGAGAAAGTTGGTGACTGAAATTTCGTAACTAGATCTCGCCGCGACAAAAAACGTCTTTGCTTTAATGACTTCCATCCCAACTGAGCTGCGTTTCAAAATCATATGCCAAGATGTCAGAAATCTGAATTTGACAACAGTTGAAAGTAATGCGCCAACTAGTGAACTGGCCAATGGCTACAAAAACAACAGGATTGGCATCCCTCTATTAAAAAATGACACTGGTAATATAACGAATCATGATGTCACTTTTATGATGCTTGATGAGACAATTTCTCAGTTCTCACTGGGAAACATTTTTTCAAATAGTGAAACTGAAGCATGCAACACCGAAAATTCCTTTGAGTATTCACTCATGATGTCGCGAAGGCAAGAACAGGAAACAGTTCGTAAAAGCAATGTAAATACTAGTGAGAGACTCAATTTGACACAACTCATGCAACTAGTAACACAACAGTTCACACAACAGGTCACAAAACACCAGGAACATGTAGGACAATAGCTTACACACCAAAACCAGGCCTTGAATGATTTCAAGAATAGTATTAGTCAACTGTTCAGTAAGGTAAGCAAAACTATATGCACTGAATTATTGGACGAACTATACGGGAAGTTGACAGAGTTCGGTAAACAACTAAAACAAGAAATAATTACTGACATGTCCCGCCATATAAATATTTTAACGGAAAAAGTATCATCAGTAGTTGTTAAACAGGTACAGCTTGCAGGTGAGTTACAAAACCTTAGTGAACCATATTCTCAAATTCAGGAGACGCAATGCCAAGTGGATGCATTGGCAAAAATGTGACAAATGCAGTCAGTGAGCTGCAAGACATATGCAAAAACTTACCTTCAGAAGTATAAAAGTTAAGTCTAAGAGTAGACCAATTAAGTTTAGAGCCAAAATTTGTCAGAAAACAGAGAGATAAAATATGTGAAGAAGTAAAGGAAATAACTGAGGAAGCTAAGCCGGGATGTTGGATAAGGGCAGCACTCTTGCTGAAGGTAGTGTCAGAGTGCAAAATTTATGTAGATGCTGTAGAAGAAGCTCTAAAAGAGGAAGAAAGTCAGCTTCTTGCTAAATAGATTCAGGGTTAAAGGAAGCAGAGGGAAGGTTACGAGGCAGTGTTACTGAAACTACTGACACTTCAAAACAACATTTGACAGAAAATAAACCCATGGTTTTAAAGAAGTTATACACTTTCACTGGTTATCCACAACCCGGGGCTAGCCAATTGAAGGAAAATAGCGAAGTTTGCAGAATGGAATGTCAAAGGGATTCATTCAAGAACTGAAGAAACGTGGGCATATACCCACACTGCCACTGCAAAATTCCAAGGTGCAGTGCCACTGGTCAGAAATTGAAAGGAGTCAAAATACAAGCCTTAATTCCCATACATTTAGAATAGTTTTCTGTATGATGCAATTTTTTATAGTAGAGAAATTATTAGTCGATTGTTTAATTGGTATGGATACATTTAGTACATACCAAGTACAAATTGATAAAGGAAAAGGCCAATGTCATTTCACTGTAAATAACCAATTATTTTTAATAGGCCTAATCAGGGGAAGTATTAATAGATGTAAAACTGAAGTTACTCACTATTTTGAAGCTCATTTGTTAAATCTCACAGTTACCTTTGTCAACACATATAATAATGGGCTGTTGGCAGCAGAAGTAGTAAATGCTGACACAGTAAGCACAAAGGTGTTTTAAAAAAGACCAGGAATTATTGATAATTTTATGTATGAAATGGAAGTGCATTCTCACGAAATTTTTTGTTTTACCTCATACCCTATACCACGGACAATGACGGAAGCAGTAAGCAAAGACATTAACAGAATGCTTTAATGGGCCATAATACAACCATCATTTTCCCCTTATTGCAGTCATATTTTTGCCATGAGAAAGCCAGATGGCAAGGTGTGCTTGGTCCTCGACGCACGTAGCATTATTGTACCACTCCGAACACACCCAGACAATTTAGATGAACAGCTCATGAAATTCCATAATGCTAAATTTCTTACTATAATCAACCTCCGGTCTTCATATTGGCAAATAAAACTACATTAAGAAAGTCGGGGGGCAAGAGCTTCGAATGTCAAGTATTACTGTTTGGATTGAAATATAAGTGCAGGTGTGTTTATCTCTGCACTTGACAGAGTGCTAGGGCCCGAACTTTTGAGTAAGTTAACAGTGTATGTGGACAACCTTTTAGTCACTACACTTACTTGGGTAGAACATTTAAGAACAGGTATTGAGCGACTTCTCTAAATATGGAGTAACAACAAATCTCAAGAAATCTAATTTTGGACAAGAAAAAGTAAAATTTATAGGACACACAATCTCTTGGGAAGGCATACTGCCAGATCCTAAAAAAACTTAATGCCATTAAGAACTGCCCTGTTGCTCAAAAAAAGGAGAAATTAAAGGCAGACTTAGGCCTAGTCTCATTTTCCAGGAAATTCTTCCCTAACCATCTTATGAACAGAGACGCTCTACTCAATCTTCTCCGGAAAAGCAGACCTTGGTTATGAGCCAAGCAATGTCAAACTGATTTCGAGAACATAAAACAAGCCCTATTAAATGCAAATATTTTATCTCAGCCAGACATGAAGAAAGATTTTTTTTAATACACCGACGTGTTTTCTCTTGGTCTGGGTGCATGCTTTTCTTCAAATGGTAGAAGAAGAGGGAAATCTCATCCCTTAAGTAATTAGCTACACCAGCCACACTTTATCCAAAGCTAAACGTTCATATTCAGTCGCGGATTTGAAGGGTTTGGCTGTAATTTGGTCCTTGGCTGGACCCTAAACTGGAGGTAAGGGGGGAGTAAAATATATAGTGGGCCTGAATGATATTTTCACAAAATATGTAAAACTGTATGCTATACAGAACAGTATACAGCCAGTTCAATTATCAGACAAGTTAAAGAGGATTATTTTGCAAGAGTAGAGAAATCAGAAGTCATGTTAACAGATAATACCTCATATTTTGTTGGATGTAAATGGAAAGAATTTGAAGATTCCAACCAAATCAAACACATTTTAGTATCCATATTTCATACCCCCCACCCCCTCCCCCCTTGAACCATGGACCTTGCCGTTGGTGGGGAGGCTTGCGTGCCTCAGCAATACAGATGGCCGTACCGTAGGTGCAACCACAATGGAGGGGTATCTGTTGAGAGGCCAAACAAACATGTGGTTCCTGAAGAGGGGAAGCAGTCTTTTCAGTAGTTGCAGGGGCAACAGTCTGGATGATTGACTGATCTGGCCTTGTAACATTAACCAAAACGGCCTTGCTGTACTAGTACTGCGAACAGCTGAAAGCAAGGGGAAACTACAGCCGTAATTTTTCCCGAGGGCATGCAGCTTTACTGTATGATTAAATGATAGCGTCCTCTTGGGTAAAATATTCCGGAGGTAAAATAGTCTCCCATTCGGATCTCCGGGTGGGCATTACTCAAGAGGACGTCGTTATCAGGAGAAAGAAAACTGGCGTTCTACGGATCGGAGCGTGGAATGTCAGATCCCTTAATCGGGCAGGTAGGTTAGAAAATTTAAAAAGGGAACTGGATAGGTTAAAGTTAGATATAGTGGGAATTAGTGAAGTTTGGTGGCAAGAGGAACAAGACTTCTGGTCAGGTGAATACAGGGTTATAAATACAAAATCAAATAGGGGTAATGCAGGAGTAGGTTTAATAATGAATAAAAAAATAGGAGTGCGGGTAAGCTACTACAAACAGCATAGTGAACGCATTATTGTGGCCAAGATAGACACAAAGCCCATGCCTACTACAGTAGTACAAGTTTATATGCCAACTAGCTCTGCAGATGATGAAGAAACTGATGAAATGTATGATGAGATAAAAGAAATTATTCAGGTAGTGAAGGGAGACGAAAATTTAATAGTCATGGGTGACTGGAATTCGTCAGTAGGAAAAGGGAGAGAAGGAAACATAGTGGGTGAATATGGATTGGGGCTAAGAAATGAAAGAGGAAGCCGTCTGGTAGAATTTTGCACAGAGCATAACTTAATCATAGCTAACACTTGGTTCAAGAATGATAATAGAAGGTTGTATACATGGAAGAATCCTGGAGGTACTAAAAGGTATCAGGTAGATTATATAATGGTAAGACAGAGATTAAGGAACCAGGTTTTAAATTGTAAGACATTTCTAGGGGCAGATGTGGACTCTGACCACAATCTATTGGTTATGAACTGTAGATCAAAACTGAAGAAATTGCAAAAAGGTGGGAATTTAAGGAGATGGGACCTGGATAAACTGACTAAACCAGAGGTTGTACAGAGTTTCAAGGAGAGCATAAGGGAACAATTGACAGGAATGGGGGAAAGAAACGCTGTAGAAGAAGAATGGGTAGCTCTGAGGGATGAAGTAGTGAAGGCAGCAGAGGATAAAGTAGGTAAAAAGACGAGGGCTGCTAGAAATCCTTGGGTAACAGAAGAAATATTGAATTTAATTGATGAAAGGAGAAAATATAAAAATGCAGTAAATGAAGCAGGCAAAAAGGAATACAAACGTCTCAAAAAATGAGATCGACAGGAAGTGCAAAATGGCTAAGCAGGGATGGCTAGAGGACAAATGTAAGGATGTAGAAGCTTATCTCAGTAGGGGTAAGATAGATAGTGCCTACAGTATAATTAAAGAGACCTTTGGAGAGAAGAGAACCACTTGTATGAATATCAAGAGCTCAGATGGCAAACCAGTTCTAAGCAAAGAAGGGAAGGCAGAAATGTGGAAGGAGTATATAGAGGGTTTATACAAGGGCGATGTACTTGAGGACAATATTATGGAAATGCAAGAGGATGTAGATGAAGATGAAATGGGACATAAGATACTGCGTGAAGAGTTTGACAGAGCACTGAAAGATCTGAGTCGAAACAAGGCCCCGGGAGTAGACAACAATCCATTAGAACTACTGACCGCCTTGGGAGAGCCAATCATGACAAAACTCTACCAGCTGGTGAGCAAGATGTATGAGACAGGCGAAATACCCCCAGACTTCAAGAAGAATATAATAATTTCAATCCCAAAGAAAGCAGGTGCTGACAGATGTGAAAATTACCGAACTATCAGTTTAATAAGTCACAGCTGCAAAATACTAACACGAATTCTTTACAGACGAATGGAAAAACTGGTAGATGTGGACCTCGGGGAGGATCAGTTTGGATTTCGTAGAAATGTTGGAACACGTGAGGCAATACTGACCTTACGACTTATCTTAGAAGAAAGATTAAGAAAAGGCAAACCTACGTTTCTAGCATTTATAGACTTGGAGATACCTTTTGACAATGTTGACTGGAATACTCTCTTTCAAATTCTGAAGGTGGCAGGGGTAAAATACAGGGAGCGGAAGGCTATTTACAATTTGTACAGAAACCAGATGGCAGTCATAAGAGTCGAGGGACATGAAAGGGAAGCAGTGGTTGGGAAAGGAGTGAGACAGGGTTGTAGCCTCTCCCAAATGTTATTCAATCTGTATATCGAGCAAGCAGTAAAAGAAACAAAAGAAAAATTTGGAGTAGGTATTAAAATTCATGGAGAAGTAGTAAAAACTTTGAGGTTCGCCAATGACATAATTCTGTCAGAGACAGCAAAGGACTTGGAAGAGCAGTTGAATGGAATGGACAGTGTCTTGAAAGGAGGGTATAAGATGAACATCAACAAAAGCAAAACGAGGATAATGGAATATAGTCGAATTAAGTCGGATGATGCTGAGCGAATTAGATTAGGAAATGAGACACTTAAAGTAGTAAAGGAGTTTTGCTATTTAGGAAGTAAAATAACTGATGATGGTCGAAGTATAGAGGATATAAAATGTAGACAGGCAATGGCAAGGAAAGCATTTCTGAAGAAGAGAAATTTGTTAACATCAAATATAGATTTAAGTGTCAGGAAGTCGTTTCTGAAAGTATTTGTATGGAGTGTAGCCATGTATGGAAGTGAAACATGGACGATAACTAGTTTGGACAAGAAGAGAATAGAAGCTTTCGAAATGTGGTGCTACAGAAGAATGCTGAAGATTAGATGGGTAGATCACATAACATTACTGCTATACACCAGACCATACATAGTTACCAAAATCCCCTATCCGGGAGCACACAGATTAGTACACAGGAGCACAGGTAAAGACAAAGGCCTTTACCACACAAAGACTTGAGAAAGTTTATATATTGAAGAACGGCTGGATACCTTCTAAGTTGTATATGTGTATAATAATATTAGATTTAGGAAGCTGAAAAAGCATATTCCAGAATTTTTGTTGTTAGTTGATGAGGAAAATTTTTGTCTGTGTTTTTTCCTATACGTCAAATCTGAAAATGTGTTTTTTCCTATACGTCAAATGTGAAAATGATAAGATGAGATGATGTAACAAGGAAGAATTTTATTTTTATGTGTTTAGAGACAATGATACTTTAAATACAATGCTTTGCCTTGCATGTAGGCCTGTTGTAAACAAATAAATGATCTTGTGAAACACACAGTAGGGCGCAATGCAATACACAACTTGCCAAGACGTTAGTGGTATCAGAGTGACGCAGCGCATGTACATTGGGGAGCAAACTAGTCAACAAAATGCAAGCATGTGCACATCAGACAGGCACAGCTCAAAGTGTTGGATCACCCAAAACAAGCAAACCCTATGAGCTACAACCTTTACTAGCATTTTTAAAGCCTATTGCATAAACAGGGACATAGAAAATTAAGGGAGAGTCTGTACTACAATTAAGACTATCTACACAATACACACAAACAAAGATAAGCTAAGGGATTATATACCATGGAAATTTATCCTCAACTACAAAATATTTACTTAAGTTATGCCACTGTATACATTATATTTATGTATGTACAATATTTACAAATATATGTATTGAAAGTATACACACTAATTACAATTGATGGACCAGAAAGGTAAACAAGCGAGTACGGTATAAGTGGCAAACTGAATAAGAGGGTGCACCACGCCTATAATACAGTCTATCTTTCAGATTAGTAAGGTAAGTAGAGAAGCACACATGATATTAAATGAGTTTGTGACAGCATGACTGCACACTGAAGTGAATGAATACATAGTTGAAAATATGAAAGAGGTATTAGTAGCCATTGAGCCACTGTGCACTTTTCTATGAAGATTTAGTTTTAAGTTATTGTTAAGTTTCTCTTTCAGTGAACTATGCATTGACACGTCCTAAAGTGAAGAAAGATAAATGCTTGCAGAGTGTTAGGTACCACGTAAAAATAAGGAGGACCGCACTGCAAGACAATAGTTATAAGTTTATGATATGTATGAATGTGATAGTGTGAAAGTATGGGAAGAATAAAACAGTTGCAGTATGTCACATATCATGAGCTGAACTAAGGTGGAGCACTACCAAATAAACAAGGGGTCGAAACCAAACTACTGTGAAAATCGACTACCCATGAAAATGCCAAATACCTGATTTACATTGAACTACTATTGTTTTTTCTTCCCCTTATGTAAACACTGTTTTACACTCATTGTACATAACATATAGTATTGATGATACAATCCTGTATACCTCACCATATGAAATGGTTATCCTTTATACAATCAACATAACAAGTCAATACTGAGCTGCACTTTAAACACTGAATAAATATTTGATAGGATTGGTATTGTCAGATTTGTGTTGTCTATTTTGTTCTTGGGAACACAGTTAAGACCAGTAATAAGACATATCTGATCACATAAATGCCTTTCCGTGAAATTTCCTTTACCCCATAGCGTGCAGATCCTTCCTACAGAATGCTAGAGAGCTGAAGCCATGTGTAGTTATTTGAGCAGTGCTTAGAGTCTATTGTAGCAACTATTGTTTACTTCGTTAACTCTTTGGATTTGATAAATATGCTCCGACAAGGAGTCACTATGAATTGAAATGAAATGTGTGTCAATTTATGCCTTAAAGGAAAACAGAATCTATTATAGTATGAACGTTATGTAAAGAATTTAAAACCAAATGAGAGTAAAAAGTGTAATCATATGATTGGAATTGAACAATGTAATGAAATTATAATTTGACAAAATGTACTGTAACAAAATGACAATCAGACTATAATGTATGTAAACAACGATAATGGCAAACTAAAGATGATAATACTTGGTGTCACATGAATTTTCTAAGCTCAACAATGTCATAAAAACATGAATTTTCTGTGCCTGACAATGTCATAAAAGTGGCAAGAAACTTACCTTGTCAACAGATGTCGGATGTGCGGCTGGGGTTGCCACTGAATAAGTGAGAGAAATGAGGTGAAATAAATTCCTCGACCACTGATATGGGAACCAGTTGTCACTGCATCAAAGATTTCACAAAGGATTGAGCCACTGAACACAAATTTGTGCAGTGAAGCCTACTGTGAACACACAACATGGACACACTGACTTTGTATTACACATGTGAGAGCAAGCGAAGATGGTAACGGACATCCAGCTGCGCACGTGTACTTCACAAGCTAAACATTGGGCAGATACTGACTGACAATGTGATTACAGCAAGCACTTTGTTATAAAATAAAACTTACATCTGTTTGTGTCAAGGGAAGCTGACGAGGCCATATAAATTGATAACCATACAGGATAAGTCCACTGGCTGAAAAATAAAGGCTATGCCCATACCGACCAGGTTTATCAACCCACAATAAGAGAAATAAGCTCAGACACAGTTCACCTCTGTATGACACCAGTGTACAGTGTGGGGGGGGGGGGGGGGGCAATTGTAATGGATCTTATTATTATTATTATTATTATTATTATTATTCCCCCATGAACCATGGACCTTGCCGTTGGTGGGGAGGCTTGCGTGCCTCAGCGATACAGATGGCCGTACCGTAGGTGCAACCACAATGAGGGGTGTCTGTTGAGAGGCCAGACAAACGTGTGGTTCCTGAAGAGGGGTAGCAGCCTTTTCAGTAGTTGCAGGATCAACAGTCTGGATGATTGACTGATCTGGCCTTGTAACATTAACCAAAACGGCCTTGCTGTACTAGTACTGCGAACAGCTGAAAGCAAGGGGAAACTACAGCCGTAATTTTTCCCGAGGGCATGCAGCTTTACTGTATGATTAAATGATAGCGTCCTCTTGGGTAAAATATTCCGGAGGTAAAATAGTCTCCCATTCGGATCTCCGGGTGGGCATTACTCAAGAGGACTTCGTTATCAGGAGAAAGAAAACTGGCGTTCTACGGATCGGAGCGTGGAATGTCAGATCCCTTAATCGGGCAGGTAGGTTAGAAAATTTAAAAAGGGAACTGGATAGGTTAAAGTTAGATATAGTGGGAATTAGTGAAGTTCGGTGGCAGGAGGAACAAGACTTCTGGTCAGGTGACTACAGGGTTATAAACACAAAATCAAATAGGGATAATGCAGGAGTAGGTTTAATAATGAATAGGAAAATTGGAATGCGGGTAAGCTACTACAAACAGCATAGTGAACGCATTATTGTGGCCAAGATAGATACGAAGCCCACACCTACTACAGTAGTACAAGTTTATATGCCAACTAGCTCTGCAGATGATGAAGAAACTGATGAAATGTATAATGAGATAAAAGAAATTATCCAGGTAGTGAAGGGAGACGAAAATTTAATAGTCATGGGTGACTGGAATTCGACAGTAGGAAAAGGGAGAGAAGGAAACATAGTGGGTGGATATGGATTGGGGCTAAGAAATGAAAGAGGAAGCCGTCTGGTAGAATTTTGCACAGAGCATAACTTAATCATAGCTAACACTTGGTTCAAGAATGATAAAAGAAGGTTGTATACATGGAAGAATCCTGGAGATACTAAAAGGTATCAGATAGATTACATAATGGTAAGACAGAGATTTAGGAATCAAGTTTTAAATTGTAAGACATTTTCAGGGGCAGATGTGCTAAAGGGAAAAGCAAAGAAATTTTTTGCAAAGTATCAGGTGCCATACCAAGTGGTTGAGATGACAACCCCAGTAATTGTTGGTATTCATTTGCAACAAGAATGATAATTGTGTGTGTAGGGTGGTTGAAATCCTTTCAAGGGAATCCAGAAGTTCCAGGAGTAGGAGATTCAGACCAGAAAGGGAGAGTGAGGAGAAAGGTATTGGAAGATAAATAAGAGGTTGTGAATGAAACGGTAATGAGGAACCTGTATGGATTAAGGCCTAGGAGACAGTCACTCATAGAATGAGTGTAATTAGTATAAGCAGCTGTGGAGCAGTAGTGAATTTCAGACGGAGGACAGTAATAGGTATTCTTGCCCGTAGGTGAGGTTTAGAGGACATACTGAATAACAAATCTACTATGACAGCTGACTGGAAAAGTAATGCAGTATGCCAAAGCCGCAGAAGAGGCAGTTAATCAGGAAACCAACGAACCAAAGTAGAAGCCTTACATAGGGAAGTAGTAATGACAAAATGGTTGCAATCCATAGAAGGTAGCGTTTGGGAAGGATGCGAGAAAGTAACAGAACTACAGGAGGCTATACAGCAGGCTGTAAGAGGTCAGCTAGAAATAAACTTGGTGTTGCCAGAGCAGTATGTAGAGGATCTAACGAAAGTACAGAAGGAACTACCACTGGAGTTGAGGTTGATTTTAGAATCCGAGCACTAAAACTTTTCTTTTTATTTGAACGTACCACAGTATTGGTGAGAACTGATGGCACGACAGTTTACATTTCTGTTTCTATACCAGTAGGAGGTAAACAAGGACGTTGTGAGTGCTACATAGTACATGTGTAACCTGTCAAAGTGGAGGATATTGAAGAAATTTGTAACAATAAAAATGCAGTGACTGCTATTAATTCCAAAGGCAAGGGAGGGTATGTAGAAAAGGAGAAAGCAAAGTTACAAAAATGCCACCAAGAGGAAATCACAGTCTGTCTGAATATGAGGGCATGATTCCTGTGCAATAAAATTGGTAATGGGACAAAAGGAGGTAAGAGAATGCAGTAAAGAAGTGATCAAGTTGGAATTGTAGTTTCAGCAGGTCGAGGCGCATTGGTTGTACTGTACCTTTGAGAAGATGGTATTAGTGGCAAGTCATTTAGAGCAGGGGAAGCAAAGAGGCTAGAATTAAACAGGAGTGGTTTGTTATTAAATGAAACAGCATTTGAGATAATGGGCTCTACTTTCCGTTTGGCTCCCACGATTTCAGGGATAACTGACATGAATATTCTGCAGCCTCATTTGTGTTGGCCAGAGGGCAGTCTACACTCCTGGAAATTGAAATAAGAACACCGTGAATTCATTGTCCCAGGAAGGGGAAACTTTATTGACACATTCCTGGGGTCAGATACATCACATGATCACACTGACAGGACCACAGGCACATAGACGCAGCCAACACAGCATGCACAATGTCGGCACTAGTACAGTGTATATCCACCTTTCGCAGCAATGCAGGCTGCTATTTTCCCATGGAGACGATCGTAGAGATGCTCGATGTAGTCCTGTGGAACGGCTTGCCATGCCATTTCCACCTGGCACCTCAGTTGGACCAGTGTTCGTGCTGGACGTGCAGACTGCGTGAGACGACGCTTCATCCAGTCCCAAACATGCTCAATGGGGGACAGATCCGGAGATCTTGCTGGCCAGGGTAGTTGACTTACACCTTCTAGAGCACGTTGGGTGGCACGGGATACATGCGGACGTGCATTGTCCTGTTGGAACAGCAAGTTCCCTTGCCGGTCTAGGAATGGTAGAACGATGGGTTCAATGACGGTTTGGATGTACCGTGCACTATTCATTGTCCCCTCGACGATCACCAGAGGTGTACGGCCAGTGTAGGAGATCGCTCCCCACACCATGATGCCGGATGTTGGCCCTGTGTGCCTCGGTCGTATGCAGTCCTCATTGTGGCGCTCACCTGCACGGCGCCAAACACGCATACGACCATCATTGGCACCAAGGCAGAAGCGGCTCTCATCGCTGAAGACGACACGTCTCCATTCGTCCCTCCATTAACGCCTGTTGCAACACCACTGGAGGCGGGCTGCACGATGTTGGGGCGTGAGCGGAAGACGGCCTAACGGTGTGCGGGACCGTAGCCCAGCTTCATGGATACGGTTGCGAATGGTCCTCGCCGATACCCCAGGAGCAACAGTGTCCCTAATTTGCTGGGAAGTGGCGGTGCGGTCCCCTACGGCACTGCGTAGGATCCTATGGTCTTGGCGTGCATCCGTGCGTCGCTGCGGTCCGGTCCCAGGTCGACGGGCACGTGCACCTTCCGCCGACCACTGGCGACAACATCAATGTACTGTGGAGACCTCACGCCCCACGTGTTGAGCAATTTGGTGGTACGTCCACCCGGCCTCCCGCATGCCCACTATACGCCCTCGCTCAAAGTCCGTCAGCTGCACATACGGTTCACGTCCACGCTGTCGCGGCATGCTACCAGTGTTAAAGACTGCGATGAAGCTCCGTATGCCACGGCAAACTGGCTGACACTGACGGCGGCGGTGCACAAATGCTGCGCAGCTAGCGCCATTCGACGGCCAACACCGCGGTTCCTGGTGTGTCCGCTGTGCCGTGCGGGTGATCATTGCTTGTAGAGCCCTCTCGCAGTGTCCGGGGCAAGTATGGTGGGTGTGACACACCGGTGTCAATGTGTTCTTTTTTCCATTACCAGGAGTGTATAAACACGCTTCTCAACCAGGTGCAGGGACGAGTCTTCCTGGAAACCACATTTGGAAAATCAGTACTGGAAAGACACAACAGTGACTATTGTCATACCAGCTACCTCAGCAGCATTTGTTTTGCTGAGCTTAGTCCTTGTATTTGGTATGTAGAAGATGAAGCACAAAGCAGCTTGGACTGAGCCATCATCCACACACCAGTGGATTGGACACCCCAAGCATACAGCGGCAGAAGGAAGCTGATAAATTGATTAATTTTGGGTTGTAACTTCAGAATAGAGAGTTAGAAGTGATTGTGAAAGGAGGCTGGTAATGAAATAAGTTCCATGGTGTTTAGTTAAGGAGCAGGGAAAGGGCCCCTGCGGAAATGTGTAGGATTAAGTGATAGGGTTAAGGGAACCAACTGTTAGAATAATTCTTACGAGACAAAACAGGGCCAGAATGGCTGGAACTCTAATGTATAGGATAATCTAGTTCGGTTGACCCAAGGGACTGGGTTTTAAAAAAAGGAGGGCAATGAAGTGTAGCAACTGTATTTGGTCAAAAAATACACAAGAGCAGAAGTGAGTTGCAACAGTCAGCCCCAGGTAGGCAAGTGTTTTACGCATTGCAAAGCAAAAAACAACCAATCGATGCTGCGAAGCAAAGCCAGCTGAGCATGGTCTATCAACAGCTGATGCTGCAATAAGCTAGTGGAAGGGTGGAAGCCTTTCCTCGTTTGCCACCACTGAAGTGTTTAGAGTACGTAACTTAAGCCCTAAATGAACAAAGTCTGGAGTGTGTAAGTACTCGGACATTCAATTACTACATCACTTGCCTCAATATCACAGCCTGTACCATGAGCCTATGACACCCACAGCAACATTCTGGAATACAGTAAGGGTGTGTTTGACCACAAGACAATGCAGCCTGGCCTGAGTCATGAGGGAGGCACCCACTTGCTGGAGGAATTTCATAGCCATCGTCAGCTGTGTACGGTCACATCCAGAGACATCACTGATAGCAGTAATCAAGTGACACCACACCCTGCCCCACTCTTTGCACTGTCAGCAATCTCGGATATCTATTGTTTCACATGAGAAGCAACTAGATGGCTCCACCAAGTTGTTCCTGATGTACAATGGCTGAGGTCTGAAAATTTTAATAATTTGTAACAGTGTATTTATGAGTTGTGATTTGCCGAGGAAATGTTCTCAAAGGTGGAGGAGTACTAGTGAGATTTCTGTAGTGCATTTGTTTTCATGTAAACTTAATGAACAGAAAGTTCTAGAAAAAACATTTAGTAATATCAAGTTTGATTGTCACTAGTGGGTTGGAAAGGGCAGAGGTGGTAGTCCACCACTTGCCTCTTATCCTGGGGGCCCTCCAAATCTCAAGGACCTCGAAATTTGGAGGTCTCTCCAGGACCAAACCAGTTTTAATCAAATCCCAAACAAGGCCACAATATGTTCAGTAATTAAGAGGCAGCTTGGATGTGGAGACGTCAGATATATGCAAAATATAAACATAGGTGACTACTTATGTATGAGGGCTAGAAAGTAAGTTCTGATCAGTCACAAAACGGCAACCACTGCGAAAATCCGAAGAAGTTTTGCACAGATGTGTTTGGTAGTGGCACTAGTATTCGCATGAATCGCGGCATGTCGCTCTTTCAATTCTGAGCATACAATGAGCATGTAAAGATGCATAGAAATTAGTATCTCCCACCAAGTATGAGAGCCTGCTCAGAGATTTCACATCTCATTGTGCAGCCCATGTAACTTTCATGCCTTTCAATCTTCATGACTGTTCTTGGCTGTGCTCTGCAGGGGCAATGGAGTTGATTCTACTTTGTTTTCGGTGGGAAGTCTTTGATCACCACAACACAGCTTGTGATTGGCTCAGCCTAAGTTTCATCTTTGCTCACATGAACCGCTGGCTATGAAGACAACATTTTGTCACAGATCTATGAGCTGTGGTGTAGAGAATTGGTGGAAAGCACAGGTGATTGCCTTCTGTGATGAGGGTATTGGAAAGTTGGTACAACGCTATGACATATGCATACGTTAGAGCAGTGACTATGTAGAGAAACAGTTGTAAGGTGTAGCTAACTGTTGCAAATAAAACATTTGTGATTTTCACAGTGGTTTCCATATTGTGACCAATTGGAACTTACTTTCCGAACAGCCCTCGTTTTATCAGGCCATGGCAATTGTCAATGGGTGTGTTCAGGATGTTTAGTATAGAATGTTGCATGAATTCTAAAAGTATACAATGATAATCAGTTGTATGCTATACAAATTTATCCTACATGAAATGTTTTTTGATATCTGTACCTTCCCCACAGGTGTACTATAAGTACAGCTTAAAGATACATGCTCAAGTGCAGTGAAGAGCTTATCAGTGATATATAATTTTTTTAACTACAGTATTACATTTTAAAAATTACTGTTCCAGAAATTATACATAATAATTATATAGTTTATTTTATGAACCTGAAACCCTGACTAGATGAGCTTTCGTAACTATCTCTAGAAAAACATTTTGTAACTTTTATCTGCTGAACAGATGAAGTATCACATAAACCTTTATCTAGTTACAGTCAGCACCTTACAGGTGTGCACTCGACTCGCTTTATGGCAGCCTCGAGATGAAATGTAAATAATAGATCTTAGCAAGAGAGAAATTCTTCCATAAAAGGAGCAACATACTATTCAAGAATAGCAATGAGGGCAATCAATTTGAACCTTAGTCTCATAAATTATTTTATAGCTTGTAACTCATTAGGAGGTCAGATGAAGATAGTAACCATTAGGGGACTACCCTCAGACTTCCATTTAAGAATCTCAGTGAATACCCATCAGAACAGAGAAAACCCAAGCAATCCATTCATGCATACACTTTAGAATATGTTGACTTTAATGTTAACTTCATCATGTTTCATATTTCATAAAACTCAATTAGAAATGCTATGTAATTCATGCAGTTTTTCATTGAGTGTTGTTGTGACAAGAGAAACGAGTTTACACAGTTAGTTTCTTATGGTGTATCTAAGAACGGCCCAAAAAATAAGTACCTACATTTCTAATTGTGTTGTTATTATCTTGAAATTTTCCAGTACATACTATCAGGATCAGAAATGCATGGGCACTTAAAAAGCTATAATCCTTTGCAAACATTATATTCATTCTTTAAACTGTTTTACAGCTAATAACAATTTGTTATAATATCAAAATGTGTTACACATAGTAGAATCATGATGTTTAACAAATAAACAATGGTTTACCAAGCACTAAAATAAAAATAAACTTAATGTCAGACGCAACATAAATGCTACACACAAAATTTATATAGAAATGACCATGAATTTACAATCACAATAGTACCTATTTACTCTCTACTATGAGCCAACAGGCTACATGAAGAGAAAAAATTACAATTAATGTGCATGTAGGCCATGATCTGTCATTGAAATAATCATAGTGAAAAGAATTCACTCATTTGGCTCTCAGAAAGGAAAGCAAAGTAAAGTAAAGACTGAAGGAGCTAAATCACTTGCTGGACCTTTATCCAAATACCTTTTCACTAAAGTAGAAAATAAAGATACAGAAGGAAAAAGTAATCCAACTGTTGAACAAGGTGTATACGTGGACAAGGAAAAAAAAAATCCCAGATTTTTCCCGGTTAAAAATGCACTATCTGCCGAGCGAAAATACACTTTTTCTGTGTTAAGTGACAGCATACTCTTCCTCGGCTCTGAAAAGTCATCAATCCTTTGAATGCTCATGGTTTTATATACCAACGTAGAATTTCCCAGCACTTTAGAAAACGAAACTCAGGGGGAAAAACACGTTTTGAAAGACCTTTGATGTGCAGCAACATGTACGCTGCATATTTTCATATTGCAAAGGTATGAATTTGAATTCCACCAAACAATGCATGTCACTTTCCGAAGCATTGAAATCGATATGCGATGAGCTCTTGTAAGCGCCATAGCTAATTCACGTGATCTCGCCAGCTGGTGACAACAATAGGACAAGTGATGTAGTCAGCCAATAGCAAGATCACTCTTAAGTAGCACGAATACACAAATAAGAAAAGTGAATGGCTTACATTAATATACATAGCATTCACATATAATATTGGTCCTGAAGATTAATAACTTGGAAGAGAAGCTAAGCTTCCACATATAATGTTGATCTTTTTTGCGCGTGTTACACTTTGAGATACATCACACAAATGTGCCAGTAAAATTTTTAATAACGACGCACATGTCTGATCTTCTGGGCTCAAAATTCTTCTAAATGGTCATCCTCAAAGAGTTGATTTTTAAATGAGATTTAAGATTTGTGATTTAAGAAATTCATCGTACATTCTCACACATAGTTCATCTTACGCAAAAGGAAATCTGCTTTGAATGTAACGCTTTTCAAACCACCATTCGCAATGTTTTCCTGCAACCTGTTAGAAACAGTTTCGTTTCAGCAGTTGCAAGAAAGCACCAGATAAATGGCGTCACCGCGCTTGCGCAGCTACGATGACGCAGGAAGCCCATATGTGTTTGTATGTGTAAAACATTATAAGATCTTACATTATGTCATAAAAGAAACAAGACATCAAAGGATCCTTCAAGAGCATTGAAATTTTGCGAAACATACTAATATGCATAATTCAGCTTAAAATCCATATGTAAATTTTCTTGGAGTACCAGTATTCATGTTTGGTTCTTTATTATAGCATAATACCATACGTGCACTTGAAATGCAGCGAATACTTGAAACTAGCCAATAGTGTGAAATTAAACATTTCGTTTCAAATAAATTGACTGCCTCAGTAGAAAGGATTAATAAAAGCCAAATCTCTTTAGCAAACAGGCAAAAATAACTTCATTATTCTGTAAGGCCATTAATGCTTGACTGTCAAAGGTGGAAATAAAATCTGAAACTATTATCATATTTTAGCCTGCCGTAATTATGCGAATGTATTTTAATTCATTTGATAGCTCCCGGCTGCAAAAATCCGATTTGTTATAATTTAAGGTGAGAGCAATAAACGAAGAGGAAACAAAGTCACTGAATGTAAACACAGGTCACGTTGAGACGACCCACCTCCCCACCACAACTCGTACTACTCAGTGCATCAGTCCCGGATCTACGATATTTCTGAATAGGTGCAACATTAAGTAGTGGCGCCCAGCCACACTTCTGTAACTATTGTGCGCTTCATTTATTACGACGGCAGAGTTTAGGTTCGTTCTGCGCATCTGACGTCACAAATCATAGTCAGCCAATGAACAGAGAATGACGTTGCCAGAGCTCCACTGCAGTGCAGAACACAGATGAGTGTCTGCAGTTTTAGAAACGTTCAGTCATAAATAAAGTAATAGCACAAAAGCAATGTCTTGATAGCAGACTTTCTTTTAAACAAAATTTGGAAAAAGCATTCTTTATACCAATTGCTGCATATTCTATTAATTAATTAAACCAAACAAGCAATAAGCCTCCTAATTCAGGCGATATCAAGGAAAGGTGTTGTATCAATCTCACGAAACGCTTTTTCGCAATAAAGTACAGTGGTAATTGTTTATTTCCTATTGTACTTCGACGAAGTGTGAGCAATTCATAGTCATATCAAGAGTGCATGTCGGTATTTTGTGTGAGGGTTTAGAGCCCTCAATTATTTTCATCGACTGACGAGCTGCTTTAGTGTAATGGTGAAAATGTTGGGCTGCGAAGCAAAAGAGTTCAAACCCTGTGCGGTGCTTAATGTTTTCTTTATTTAAAAGGAATTTTGAAGTGTTTTACTTCATGTAATTTTTTGAAATTTCTAGTGCTTTGTCTCTTCATTAACCCTTTCACTGCTACAGAGATGTGCTCCCCGCACTGTGCACGATTTTGTAATCACTGCACTGCTCACTTGTGCAGACACATGCTGTTTTCGACTGCTTTGACACACTTATCATTCGATTTAACAAAAACTATTTGCCCCAAAAATTTGATTTTTACACATCTTCTTGACTGTTCCCTTCCCCACATAAATGACTTCGTTTTGTTTCGATGTTCAATGCAGTTGTTGTGTAGCATTAAATGTAGTAAACCGTTGCACAAAATTTTGAAGAGTTTGCAGAGGTAAAAGTCCGTAGTGTATACTTTCATATGGTCGATTTTAGTTGCCACAATGTTGAGAATGAAATGTGGACAAGATACCTAAATTTCATATAAAATTTACTGTATAACAAATCTCATTTAATTTAAGTGCCAGTTAGGTGTCGTATGTAATATTGATAAATATTCCATCTTTCGTGACTGTAAAAAAAGTTTTATTTACACCGAGTTGATTTTTAAAATGAGAGTCAAATGCTCTGTGTTTTCAGAAATTCATGGTACATTATCGCACATAGTTCAACTTACGTAAAAGAATACTTATTTTCTTTGAAAGTAATGCTTTTCAAACCATTATTTGCAATATTTTCTCGCGACCTGTTAGAAATAGGGTCCTTTCAGCAGTTACCAGAGGGCTTAGATAACAGGTGACACCGCGCTTGCGTAGCTACCAAGACATAGGAAGCCCATCTATATGTACGTGTAAAGCATTGAAAGATCATAAATTATGTAATAAAAAAACAAGACATAAGTAGATATTTCAAGAGCATCAGAATTTCGTGAACCATATTGAAATGAGCATACTTTAAGTGCACATTCGTATGCCCAGATTCCCAATGAAATAGACCTCCACCTGATATTAAGCTTTTCAGTGTGGTTTCCGGGATGTAAATTTTCTTGGAGTTCCATTACTCTATTGTATCATGTTTGGTTCTTTATTATGGCATTATGCCATGTGTGCTAGAAAATGAAAGTGTGCACTTGAAATGCAGCGAAAAGTTGAAACTAGCCAGTACTGTGGAATTCAACATTTCATTTCGAATACACAGACTGCCTCTGCGGAAAAGGTTAATACAGTCCAATTTCTCTAGCAAAGAGGCAAAAATAACTTCATTGCTCTGCAAGGCGATTAATGCTTGACTGTCAGAAAGGTGGTAATAAAATAAAATCTGAAATGGCAGAAATCTATCCAGCATGCTCCGTGAGAAAAATCGAGACATAGCAGTGACTAGTGTAATGAAACCGGGAGCGGGATGTAAAAATATTGTAAACATTAACTCTCAGACGAAATTAATGCAAGAAAATGACTTTTACGTCTGTATAATGGGTTCAAACGATGTGGCAAAAAATGAAGCAGAGAACGCGAGAAAACGCTGCAGAATTTTTTACAAGCTAATAAATGCACAAACATAGTAGTTGCCACACTTCCTCATAGGCATGATCTGATTTATAGTTCGTATGTAAACAAAGAAATTCAGAACACAAACATTAAAATAAAGAAACTGTGTTCTCAATACACTAAGTGCGATGTACTACATACAGGTATAAGCAAACTGCATCGAAATCTGCGCACGGAGCCTTGGAATGCATTTGAACTATGAAGGGAAAAGGTTTGTTTGTGATCGTGTTAGTGGAATAATTAAAGAAAGACTTGCAAGGGATAGAACAATCAGCTTTCTGAACATCCTTCCAACAACAGCGAGGACAACAAAGTAAACAAGAAAGAAGAACGAAAATACAACACTGCTGACGTTCCTAATTTAATCTAGAGGTATGTGATGCTGTAAATATGATTCCCAATTACCAAATGGTGAATACGCCCGAACTAAAAATTTATCACCATAATGTGCAATCCCTGCGTAATCCCTATTAACACATGAACTTAATGATATCTCAGTGGTTCAAATGGTTCAAATGGCTCTGAGCACTATGGGACTCAACTGCTGTCGTCATTAGTCCCCTAGAACTTACAACTACTTGAACCTAACTAACCTAAGGACATCACACACATCCATGCCCGAGGCAGGATTCGAACCTGCGACCGTAGCAGTCGCACGGTTCCGGACTGCACGCCTAGAACCGCGAGACCACCGCGGCCGGCGATATCTCAGTGTTAAGCATTTCTGAGCACTGGCTTAACCCAGAATACGAAAATAAACAAATTTGTCTTGGCTGCTTACTACTGCAGGAAAAACATCAAGCAGGGTGGGGTAGCAATTTACACAAAGGATAATGTAGATTTCATTACACTACCTGACTTAACTATGGCAAATGTCGAAAAGGATTATGAAATTGCACCTATAAAAATTACTCAGTTCAATCTGGTTATTGCTACAGTTTACCAATCACCATCTGGGAATGCTATTCTTAAACAAAATGGAGTCATTGCTAAATAAAGTAAATAAAATGGACTGTGAATTGATAATCTGTGGTGACTTCCCCAGGAATCGTGGAAATAGGGAGAGAATTTTGAACCTTGCAACATCCCAAAATTTAAAGGTTGAAGTAAAAGCAGCTACCCGAGTATCAGAAACTTGCCAAACAGCTCTTGATCAGTTTCTAGTCAAGAAGAGTTTACACAACACCTCACTAAAAATTTTCGATGCAGGTTTTAGTGACCATATTGCTCAAATATTAAGCATAAAAGTACAAGGCAGTATTATTAAGAACATGTCTTTCAGAACAGCATATCGAAGTTATACTCAGCATAATGTAAACTACTTCAACAACTTATTACGGAACGAAAAATGGCTAGGAGTGTACAAAATGAACGATATAAATGAAAAATTCAACACTTTCATTGATACATTAATTCATTTCTTTGAACTTGCATTCCCACTGAAAACATTAACCATACGGGGAACTCTAGAACAAACAGCTGGATCACAAAGGGAATAAGGGTTTCATGCTAGAAGAAAAGACTACTTCATGAAATTGTAACTCAAAAAATTCCTCACCTGTAGTATGCGCATACTATAAAAAATACTCCAAAATATCATGAAAAGTAATAAAAGCAGCAAAAATAATGCATAATGATGAAAACATTTATAATTCAGCTAATAAATCAAAGGCTATGTGGAGTGTTATAAAAAAAAGAATGTGGAGAATACAGACAACCTTGCAAAAACATAACAGTATCACATAAAAATAAAAAGTTAACAAACCCCTTAGAAGTAGCCAACACATTTAACAACTTTTTCACAGGTGTTGCTGATAATGTGTTGCAATCAAACGTAAAGAACACCCAGGCAAATGAATATAAAATAAGTGCATGTAGAGGATCAATGTACATCAGTTCTGTTTCACAAGATGAAGTAGCTAAAGCAATAAATGGACTAAAACATTCCGAATTGGCAGGTATTGATGGTTCAAAAATCAACTTAAAATGTTTTCAAAAACGTTAAAATACAAACAGGGAAGTGTTTCAAAATCATATGAATAATCCATAGACAAACGTGCGCTGGATGCTAGGCGCTTTGTGAAACAAGTTTTTTTCCCCTAAAGAATATGAATTTGGCATCCCCTTTTCCCGGTAGCATCTAGCTGCTTGCTGCGACTGCTTGCACAGCAAACAGCCACATTCCTGTCGCCAGAAGCGGGACAATCTACTGATCAAACGTGACTCAACTGCGCATGCGCCAGCTCGTAACTGCTAAAACAAATCTAATGTAAACAGTTGTGACGTTATGCTCATTGGAGGCAATTTGTTATGAAGCACTGCATAGTCTTCCTAAAGTCTGTGACACATTTTGCTGTTGGCAGACGCTTGCATGAGCAGTGAGCACTGTGTGTTATATGGCCCATTTCCTTTGCAATTTATTTTCGTTTTTTTCTCTCGTTTATGTTTTATTGTTGAAGTATTATTCTGCAGTAGCGGGATACAGTAATATCCTTTGTTAGAGTATCGGTTCTTTCCAGTCCAAATTACAAAAATTTAACTGAAAACTAAAACAATGAAAAATTCCCGGAATTCTAAAAAATTCCCGGGTTTTACCCAGTTTTATCCCGGATGAAAAAATTCCCGGGTTTTTCTCGGATCTCACGGGTCGTATACACCCTGCTTTGTGTGTACTGAAGTCATGATTAGATGAATTATAGAGCACTATTTTCATAATGTTGTCATTAGGTGAGAGATAATTATTGAGTGGAAACACACAAACTGTACAGCTTAATGATCATGTTTGCGGTTGTAACTGCTTTCTGAGTTATTAGAGCTGCTGATGGTGTCCCCAGCTCTCGAAGATGAAATATTAGGCAAAGAAATATGTCTTGGACCAGGCCTAATGACCATAAAACAAATATCACCAGAAAGATGAGATTATAGTGAGTTGTGTTCATGGAATCATTTGGAATGTATTGATGATGAAGTATAAGTAATTTTGTGAATGTGATTAACTGTGAAAAGATCAAATGAAATATAGCATCCGTGATTTATTTATTTTATGAATGTGAAAGGGTAGTGAATGCCTGAATTGAATAGTTTACTTTATTGAGAGACACAGTAGATGAGATAAAATGATTCAGCATCAGTTAACTGAATAATTATTGAAGATGTAATTGTCATGTTCTAAGTACCATCTAGAGAATAGTAGAAACAAGTTGTGACAGACAAACAGTGACAACTAATGAAGAATTTAAGAAATAAACTGGGGAGTTATTGTTACTGGATATGTGAAAAATGTTGACTGCAAAGGAATAACCAGATTTTTTTCTGCATATCGTATTTATGAATCACAGTACAATTTTTTCTTGCTTTATACATATTAACACTTAGTAGCCATTTGCAGATTAGTTTTTCAGTTTAATGGTACAATATCTATATAAAAAGAGTATGGAGTTTTTGTCTCGAAATCACATTAAAAATGGTCGGAGAAGATATGTTTAGTGTAGAAAATGGTATCAACCAGTTTATTGACAAATAAGTACAATAATGATCAGTTTCCCTCCTCTGTTACTAAGGAATATACTAAACAAGTATTTTATTTCAGTGGGATAGTCTATGTATGAACAAGATTTATGGTATGTGCAGCAATTGTGAGTTTATTCCAGCACTGTAATGAGAACACCTGTGTCTTGCAATGGTGCAGCCTTGCCTAATAATTACATTTGTAATTTGTATAAAATAACAATATATTTTAGGTAATGTACATGTCTTTCTTAAACATTTGCTCACATCGCCAAATTAATGCCATGCCATCCACAGTTGATGAAAATGTATGTATAACTTGTATACATTGATTAATCGTGTAATCACGTTAGACTAACACTGCAGATAGAGTTGATTCTTCTTTAACTTTAGATATACTTAGTAACATACTTACATAATTTGACTTTTGAACATTTTTGAAGGTACTAATAGTATATCCACATGACATTTAATATTTGACTACATATTTTGTATCTTTGAAGCCCTGAATTTGAAATTGACACTTATGTATAAAATTTATGCATGATAAGTCTGATTAACGAAAAACACAACACACTGTATCACACTGTTTTATTATGTGAATACATTTTCAAACTTATTTTTCATTATATAATACTGTCTGAAACAATTATGAATCTTGTACTAATTAAAATAATCAAGCATCATAGTAGTAACTAGTTCTGTAGCAGATATCTGTTTCACGAAATGTTGCATAGAAAATCTTGTTAAAACTAATCTTTATTGTAAAGCACAATATTACACTTAAATGTTTGTGAATATACAGTTTCTTCAGTGTAAGATAATTAATATGGCTATAATCTTGTGTTGCTGTATCTTTACATACACCATGGCAGCTGCATCTGCATGAGTCTGTGCAATCAATTAGTTAGTGGTTGTTTAAGTGATATCATAGCAGCTATTGCATGAAGTGTAAGATATTTACTCATAATATCAGTAATTGTAAGTGAATTAATCAGATGAATAGAATCCAAGTTTGTTAAAATTTTGTGAATTTCATCTGCTGCACTTGAACAAAATAAATGGGAAGTCAGACGAAAAAGTAGTCAAATTATTAAATACATTGTAGAACCCAGGACCTCTATATTCAACAACAAAGGTAAGTATTCATGTTATTACTGTTCTAACCATATCTAATTAAAAGTTAACTTGTAATGAAACATTTTGGTTTAACATTCTAAATTACATCTCCAGTAAAAGGAATTTGTTCTTGCGAAAATCAAATAATAAGTTTCTTTTGAAACAATAAGATAGTAACATTAATTGGTATACACTTACTATTATTAAGGATTTTTATTATAAAAGTGTGCTACTGTCACACACCCAACCATGCATTGCTCTAAGCAAAATTTGTGAAAGTTTACATTGTTAAGTCGATGAAAATACCTAATGAAGGTGCAATTCCTCCTTTCTGCATTTCTGTTCTACAGAAGGGAGATGATAACATAAATCCTGTAACATTTAACAAATCTATACCAGTGGTCACACGACATTCAGAGAGGCAAAGTTTGTCAAATAGGTTCGATAACTGTAAATCATCAATGCAAATAAGCAGCTAATTAATTTTATTTTGCAGGTCTCAAATATTTTGATGCACTAAAGACAGCTAGCAATTCACACTGACTGAAATATAACTGAGTGTAAATAAAATTTCTGGTGACTGCTGAAAATTTGTTTGTATCGATGCAGAATTCCAGAATTATGTTGTTTAATTTCTGCAGGTTAGTTTCAATTCCAGCTTTACTTAATTTGTTTCTTTCTATCCTCCACATCCTAAGAAAGGTGCTACTCTGACTATTGTAACTACTGGCATTTAACAATGTATGATAGTGCCCTCCTCTACTCCATTTGCGACTACATCCAGCTAATAAATATGTTGTTCTTGGTTTATATGAAACTTATCCAAAATCTCAGCTCTTCTCTCTGTAGGTGAGAAGGCAATATCACCCACAGTTAACCAAGCAGTTACATCTGGCATCTGTGTTTTTGTTGTTGCAGCTCAATTCATGGCTAACAAACAGTACTTGGCACACTTTATCAAAGTCATTTAGTTTGGTTAATGGACTGTGTTGTTTATTTTTGTTCCTGAGAGAATCAGATGTTGAGGATTCTCCCTTATGACACACATTCTGGATAGTTCTTAATCCAGTGCCATAACTGCAGCACAAATAGCCTGTACATCAGCAAGGTTTTTTTTTTTTTTTTTTTTTTTTTTTTTACAATGGCTGTTTTTTGCTGTTTTTCCCCCCACGATAACATATCACTGCATTTCTTAATATCATTGCTATGGAGTATATTTACCTCGTGAAATTCTTCACCATCACTGTCTAAAAGATGTTTTAAAATTTGTAGACACTGTGTAGTGCTTCGAGAATTTCTGCATAAATTCCAGAACCACTCGTCCTTCTACCATCTCAAACACACGATATTTTAAAAATAAGTGTGAGAGAACGTACATACTGTGTGATACATGCTTGGGTGTACAGGCTGGAAGGGAGTCACGAGCACAAGGTAGATGCGACGGTCGAATGGCATTGACAAGTGTTATCTGCTCACGCCATGGAAGTCGTATTGGAAGAGCAAGAAGTAAAAACCATGTTTCTAAAGCTCTTTAACTAAGAGTGAAATATGAGAAGACGAAGATATTTATATGTGGAATGTGTGAATGTTATTCTGTACTTACCTGGGCTCAGTACAGCTGATAGATACACAAAACAGAACAGAAAATTTACATTCCTAGCTTTCAAAACTTTGTTCCTTCATCAGGGAGGAGAGAGAGGAAAAAAGGGAAGAAGGGAAAGTGGATTCAGTTACTCACAGCCCAGGTTATGAAGCAACAGGAAACGGTAAACAGGGTGGGTAGCAAGCATGGAGGCATGGTTGTCAGAGGGAAGCCAAAGATATTCTACTGTTAGGTACTGTGCCAGCTTCAAATCAAAGAGGATGCTTGCAGAAGTAAAGAGGTATATAGTATAAAGATAAAGACAACTATTTAGGATGAAAAGATGCGTGAAAGGCTCAGTCCAGGGGGATGGCGGGATGAAAGGATGTGTTGGAATGCAAGTTCCCATCTCCGCAGTTCCGAGGGACTGGTGTTGGGTGGGAGAAGCCAAATGCCACGTACATTGTAGCAGGTTCCTAGGTCCCTAGAATTATGCTGGAGGGCATGCTCTGCTACTGGGTATTGGACATCTCCTAGGTGGACAGTTCGTCTGTGCCCGTTCATGCGCTCAGCGAGTTTAGTTGTCGTCATACCGATGTAAAGGGCTATGCAGTGCAGGCATGTCGGCTGATAAATGACGTGTTGTTTCACATGTGGCCCTGCCTTGAATTGTGTATGTTTTACCAGTAGCAGGACTGGAATAGGTGGTTGTGGGGGGATGCATGGGGCTGGTTTTGCAGCGGGGTCGGTTACAGGGGTAGGAACTGCTGGGTAGAGAAGGTGGTCTGGGAATATTGTAGGGTTTGACAAGGATGTTACGGAGGTTAGGGGGACAACGAAAGGCAACTCTGGGTGGTGTGGGGAGAATATTGTCAAGGGATGATCTTATTTCAGGGCTTGACTTGAGAAAGTCATATCCCTGGCGGAGTAATTTGTTGATGTATTCGAGGTCACTTCCTTGAACACCTCAAATCCATTCCCAGTCCCCTCCCACCTGAAACCTTTCTTGTCACCATAGATGCTACATTTCTTTACACTCATGGTGAAGAAACACTCTTTAATTTCCTCCATAACCTCAACTCCTTTTCGAATCTGAATTTTACCTAGTCCTTCTCCAAAACCCAAGCCACCTTCCTGGATGTTGACCTTCATCTTGGTCAAGCTCACATCCACACCTCTGTCCACATCAAATCCACAAATATACAACAGTACCTTCACTTTGATAGCTGCCATCCATTCTGCATCAAATGCTCCCTTCTCTACAGCCTAGGTATTCGTGGTAAACGTATCTGCTCCAGTGACAAATCCCTCAACAATTACACCAATAAGCTGACCACTGCTTTCCTCTCCTGCAACTATCCTGCAGACCTTGTCCACAAACAGATCTCCCAAGCAATACATTCCTCCCCGTCCAACAACAATGTTCCTACCCCCAGACTGCACAGAAGCATCCCCCTTGTCACTCAGTATTATCCTCGCCTCGAATACATCAACAAATTACTCCCCCATGGATATGACTTTCCCAAGTCAAGCCCTGAAATAAGATCATCCCTTGACAATATTCTCCCCACACCACCCAGAGTTGCCTTTCGTCGTCCCCCCACCCTCCGTAACATCCTTGTCAAACCCTACAATATTCCCAGACTACCTTCTCTACCCAGCGGTTCCTACCCCTGTAACCAACCCCGCTGCAAAACCAGCCCCATGCATCCCCCACAACCACCTACTCCAGTCCCGCTACTGGCAAAACATACACAATTCAAGGCAGGGGCTCTTATCAGCTGACATGCCTGCACTGCATAGCCCTTTACATTGGTATGACGACAACTAAACTCGCTGAGCGCATGAACGGGCACAGACGAACTGTCCGCCTAGAAGATGTCCAATACCCAGTAGCAGAGCATGCCCTCCAGCATAATTCTAGGGACCTAGGAACCTGCAGCATAATTCTAGGGACCTAGGAACCTGCTACAACGTATGTGCTATTTGGCTTCTCCCACCCAACACCAGTCCCTCGGAACTGCGGAGATGGGAACTTGCACTCCAACACATCCTTTCATCCTGCCATCCCCCTGGACTGACCTACGTTAACCAGCCTCACTCCCATTTACTCTTCAGTCTTTTCCTTTTTCCCTCTCCTCTTTAGTCATTCACGCATCTTTTCATCCTACATAGTTGTGTTTATTCTATATACCTCTTTACTTCTGTAAGCATCCTCTTTGGTTTGAAGCTGGCACTGTTACTAACAGTAGAATATCTTTGGCTTCCCTCTGACAACCATGCCTCCATCCTTGCTACACTCCCTGTTTACCTTTCCCTGTTGCTTCATAACCTGGGTTGTGAGTAACTGAATCCACTTTCCCTTCTTCCCATTTTTCCTCTCTCTCCTCCATGATGAAGGGACAAAGTTCTGAAAGCTACGAATGTAAATTTTCTGTTCTGTTTTGTGTATTTATCGGCTGAGGTAAGTACTGGCCAGCCCCTCTATCTCTTTGTTAGTATTTGTTTCACATCTTTATATGAGATTTTCCATTATTCATTTAGAATGTTATTCTGCATAGTTAACTACATCGTTAATTGGTGAAAATATGAAGTTTGTATATGTACTGCACTTTCTATCATCCACATTGTTAGAGCATGGTGACCAGTGGAAAGGACTTGAAAAAATAGGAATTTTGAGAGGAAATCAAAGCATAAGATATGATGTGTTGCCATAGCAACCCGGTACAACAAGACAAGAGAACTGTTTCGCAGAGTTAAATTCTGTATGAACAATAAAAAAACCATACAAGGAAAGACGCAAGGAAAATCTCAACAGTTTAGACTAAGAAGAAATACGATGCAAATAATTCATCGAAGAAGATTCAGTGTGAGGAGTAAGCAGCTCTCAGACATCGAGGGGACGCATATGAGGAAACCAGCCTAAGTCCAACGATGCTGGCACCAGTCGCTGATCACTAGTGCTGATTTGATATACGCCCACCGACACCGAAACCAACATTTGACAGCGCCAGTGCTGTTCATCGGCACTGACTATGCATCTGCTCACTACACAGCTAGAACTCTATGCTGGGTGAGCACAAAACAATAATTGAGAGTAAAGTTAAAAAGAAACTGTTGAATAATAGAACTGGGGAAACTCCAGAACCAGCCATGGCAATGAAAGAGAGTAAGGAGGTGTCTGACTGGTCTGAAGTAGCAAATTTAATGAATGCCCAAAGGGTAGATTCAGAAGCTTTAAGGAAGGAACTAACTGCTCAAAATACTTTTGAGAAATGAAATAAGTGTAACTCAAAGTGAAAACCTCGATGCACAGAGTGCTAATTTAAGTAGAGAAATGGACACAGTGAATACTCAATTAAATAATAAATTGGATGTTCAGAAAGAAACTTTAGGATTGTTAACTGATAAGTTAGATTTACAAAGTAAAGACTAGTAATTTATGTGAAGATATGGGAAATTTGAAGACTGAATTTAACGCTTTAACTGCTAAAGTGGAAAATTTTAAAATATATTTGAAAGAGGAATTAACTGGTTCGTTAAGTAGTCATGTAAACCAACTGTTCAGTAACTTTAGTCAGACACAGAGTCACCAATTTCTGTACTTCGCGAAAAATTTGGAATTGGTTATTGATGTCAAATATATGAATAAAGAAGCCGATCTTAATGAAAAGTTAGAATCTTGTAAAAATGTACGTAATGTTAAATTTAATTTCGTATGACAGGAAATGATTACTCTGGAAGAGAGCACAGATCGACCTTAAGAAAGTAATGTTGATTAGTCAATCGAAAATCCCAGGTGTCAGTACACAAGTTGTCCATTCATGAGTACATAATATAGGACGAAGTTTTAAAGGAAAAATAGCCAACTTTGACATTATATATGTAAGTAGTTTGGTGGAACCATTTGAACTAATTAAAGATTGAGAAGTTACCGAGAGTATAATCTCTGGAAACATTTTCATGGTTGCTTTTTTCGACTTAATGATGAAAGCAAGGTTATGGATGACTTGTGTGAAGAATTCAAACTTGTCCATGACAAAGTAGGGAATAGAATAACTTTACCTAACGTTGTTTTTCCTAGTAAAGTAGTAATTGTCTTGTTGTGGGGAAACTTTAACTCAAAATTTAATGAGAAGTACTAGACTGCACTTGCTTAAGTAAAGTCAATATCAGATCCATGGGGTCTGGCTGGGGTCACGTATATCTCCCAGGGACATTAATATTCTGTGTTAGCGGGCGGAGTGACGACTGTCACATCCCTAGTTGTTTTCGGTGTTTCTTCTGTACTATTTTTCCAGCACCGAATTCCTTTCAAATCTTAAACTATTCTGTAATTTATTCTTGAATTCTTAAACTATCCTATAATTTTAGTACATAGGAAACTGGATATGTCTGTAAGATTGAGACCAATTTAAGAGAATCATGGATGAACAGTGATCTCTAGACATGAAGCGAAACGAATAGAATGTTATATTGGTCGGAAGTGTGATATGATGGTACTGTTTAAACCAAGTGATGTTGAGATGACATAAACTGAATAGAGGATTTTGTGTGTGTATAAAAGTATAGTATAAACTGAATGACTAAACAACTATATTATCGTAGTGTATAATTTTCTATTTTTTATAGAACATTTTTATCTTAATGAGATGTGATGCATAGGGGAGGGTTTGTATTAGTTTTGGAAGGGGTGGGTAGTGTAAGTACAAGCATGACTAACACTAAACCCACACCACACCTTTCACACAACCCATGCAGACAAGTGAGACTGGTTCTTCGCCATATGCTGTTCCATAGGGGTTGCTAAGATTTTTCTTTGGGGACCTCAAAGATGAAGGTGAGAACGTCCGTTCTTTAGGAGACGTTTAACATTATACCTCTGGGTTCCTCACTCAAGTACGGGTGAAGTAAGGATCCTGGGGAAGGGAGATAGGAAGGGTTTCCTGTCTTTGGGGCTATCTTCTTTCTCTTCTTCAATCTTAGCAACCATTTATACTTTTTCCTTTCTTACTTCTTATCTGAGTACCAGTCTATCTTTCCCTCTTTCCATATGCATAGACTTCTATCACTGAAGTCCTCCTTATATTCCGTGGTTTCCAAGAACCTAAAACTTATTTCATATAAGTAGGCCAAAGAATCAGGCTAAACAAACACATAGACACACACACAAAGAGAAACTTACACACAAACGTGAAAATTACGGATTAGAAAATTGAAGTGATGTCCGAACTGCCAAGGGATGTAGGGGAATAAAGACATTTGTACATCTGAGTAGATGCACATATTACATTGTTGATATGTGACGGTTCTGCATCATAATTTTTTTATTGCTCTCACATATATATTTACATGTATATAAAGACAGGAGAATAACAAACAATGCATGTGCCTAGAGAAGCAGGAGCACGAGAACTGGAGCAATAAGTATAAAATAGGGATAAGTTAATTGGAGTTAGTTGTTCTAGTCTTTTGAGAAAAGGCATAGTATGTACTGGGAGTTGGTAAATACAGGTAGACATAGCATCTACTGTGTGTAGGCATGATGTCTGTTTACATAGTGGGAGTGAAGAGTGAAAGACGACTCTCGGGTATTAGAGGGAGGGTTGGAAAGTGGAGTTGAGGTATAAAGTAGATTAGTAATTTTGTCAGAGAATACTCAAGAAGGACACGGAGGGCGCACTCAACATTTATTGGATGAGAAAAAGGGCGGATAGGCAGTCCTATAAAAGGCTCACCTATACTGTGCACACAGGAATATATATATATATATATATATATATATATATATATATATATATATATATATATATGGAATTATGAATTGTTATTCTATGTAACACTAATGTACATAATGAGTATGTATAAAATATCACTTGTTTGAGCTGAGGTGAGGGATATGTAGTGCTTCGAGAATTTCCATGTAAATTCCAGAGCCACTCGTCCTTCTACCATCTCGATATTTTAAAAATAAGTGTGAGAGAACGTACATACTGTGACACATGTTTGTGTGTGCAGGGGAAAGGAGTCACGAGCACAAGGTAGACGCGACGGTCGAAGGGCATCGACAAGTGTTTTCAGCTCGTGCCTCGAAAATCATATTGGAAGACCAAGAAGTAATCATGTAGTATTCCTTGCTGTTTTAGGGACTGTGATTATTGTTAAAGAAAAAATGAACAATTGATTATAGACATTTAATTGTACTTCAGGTGTTGGACTTGCCAGAAGCCAGACATCTTCATAAATTATGTGGTTGTAAAAACTACTATTGCAGATGTATTTTATCAAGTCTAATGCGAGATGAGTCAGTTGACTTATAAACATTCGAATATTGTTGAGAGAAACATTTAATTTGTTCTCTGTGGAAGTTGAAATATACCATGTCTGAGTTAAAAGTATTCTTCGAGTACTAAATTATTTCAAAAATAGAGAGAGTGTCTTATAAATTCCCGTAATCAGCATTATTTTTCGCAGAAGAAGGTTTTGGAGATCGACGGAGCCAGCAATCCAGAAAAGAAGATCGGCTGCACAAATCTAGTAAGTCAACTGATGTGAGAGAGATGTGGATTTTGCTTGCAATCCACAGTCACACCGCTTCTTATTGTTGCACATCAGGAGAATTGTGGATTACGGATTTACTTTGCAACTGAAGCTCAACTGCCTTTTTCAGTTGCACTGTTGTGCACAGGGGAAATCTCTCTTTCTTCCTGGTTTTCCATTTTCAACTTACACAAATACTTACACTTGGCAAATAAATTGCATAAATAGGAGCACAAAATAAACTTTCTTATTTTGAGTCAAGCTACCACAACTACTAACTTAATGAGGAACAAAAAACAAGGACTGTCTAAAAGCGTTTGCACCACCACCTCGCTAGTGACACTCTACGGGTCAACAGACTATAGATGCTCAGCAATGCCATTTTTTAATATTACAGATAGAGAGAGAGAGACAGAGAGAGAGAGAGAGAGAGAGAGAGAGAGAGCGTTGTGCAAGATTAGATGAGGTATCATGGCACTTACAGGCAACCGATAATATGCCTGGCCAGAGCTGTAGCATAATCCCATCTACTGACAGCATCAACAGAAGCCATACCAACATGTAACCTTGCACCTGACAAGCAGTTTTTCCAACTCCAAATTAATTTTTCAAATGAGGTCAGCCAAGGCATCTCAGAACAGATACATTCTGAACACTGGTATGTCTTGACGCTGATGCAGGTCACACCCTTTATTGTACCCAAGATTCTGTCAATACTATAGTGTGGTCCACTCACTATAACCACAATGTCGTCTTTAGTGAAGTCTCTACAAATTGATCCTAAATCGTACCACATGATCTAGACCAACACTGGGTTTTACGAAGTTGGTGACCTGATATATGGATCCTAGTTCATCTTCCAAAAGTTAGCCTACTCCTCTACAGGAGAACTGCCTAACGACAAAACTTTCTTTCTCTTTATGGACCTTTCATAAATTATAAATTTTCAATCCATTGCAGAAGTTTATTGTAGCCTGTCAATATTTGCATTAGTCTGAGACACATCCATTTTTAATTGAAGCAAACAGGTCAAACTTATTTTCCACATTCATTGCCAAGCTGCCTGTTCTTTCTATTACCTATTGCCACCTCCCATCTCTCTTAACCCTTCTCTCTCTTTAATCTGTCCAGATCTTACCTGGCCTTAAATTCAGCCTGAAGGACAGCAATTTTTCCCCCTGTTCCACTGGCTTCCTATCTCTACTGCATATCCTACAAAGAGCTTAATTTATTTCTCTAATTCCCACACCACTACAGCCACACCATGAAAACAACTAAACGTCCATCACACCATACCCTGAACTAACAGTTATGGTTAATCAGCCACTTTCCACTCATGGTAAATTAATGCTTCATTAATAATTTTAGTATGTAGTATAGTGATCACTTAATTCATAAACATTTTAAAGATAGAAAACCAATATTGGAATTTTCCAACTCGCACTGTAACTCTGGCAAATAACTGAGTAGAGTACATAGTGAGTTTTTCCCTTTTCCTTTTACCTGAAATACTGCAGAAACTACAATGTCAACAAAGCAAACATTTACAGAAATAGTAACATTATTCTGCAACATGACGATATTCATCAATACACATAATGGTTCCCAAGGAAACAAATCAACAATAAATGTTTGGAAACCCTTCCACACCTTCACTAAAACCCAGATGGGTCCCCTCATGTTAACAGTTGTTTGAGTTTGTCAAAGGACAAGTGCACGAAGATCAATAAAACAAAACTTATGAGGTGCAACTAAGTTTTTCGGATAATCCCTTCACTTCTAATTGATTTCAGTGAAAAAAGCATTATGAGACTCTTACATGTGTGATCCATATGCAGTGCAATGAACGGAAAATTTATTACACGCTAATAAAGATATCTACTTTCAATGTCTCTTTTTCCCCTGCCTTGTTGTTATTGTTGTTGCTGTTGTGGGGTCTTCAGTCTCAAGGCTGGTTAGATGCAGCTCCCCTTGCTAGACTACCCTGTGCAAGCCTCTTCATCTCTGCCAAATTACTGCAACCCAAATCCGCTTGAACCTGCTTACTGTAGTTAATTTTACTCTCCAATTTTTTACCTGCAGACTTTTAGTCAAATTGAGCTATAAATATCTTTTCTTCCTGGCCTGATTCAGTAACTCTTCATAAGTTAGCAGTCTATACATATTATCTTCAACATTCTTCTGTGGCACTACATTTCAAAAGCTTCTCTTCACTCCTTGTATGAAAGGTTTATCATACATGTTTCACATCCATACAAGACTACACCCCTCCAGATAAAATCTTCAGAAAAGATATCCTAGCATTTAAATTTTCTGATGTTAACAAATTTCCCTTTTTCAGAAACACTTTTGGGGCCATTGTAAGTCTGCATTTTATATCCTCTCTACTTTGGCCACAATCAGTTATTTTGCCACCCCCACAGCAAAACTCCTCAACTAATTTTAGGATCTCATTTCCTATTCTGATTCCCCCCAGCATCGCTTTATTTAAGTATACAACATTCTAACACTTTTCAACTAATCTTCTAGGTCATTTGCTATCTCTAACAATTACAGTGTCATCAGCAAACCTTTAAGTTTTTATTTCTTTTCCATATCTAAGAAAGGGGAAAAAAGATGCCCAGCACTTTTGGTATGAGAGACAATCTGAAAATGACACAGTATTACTGTCTGACAACACAATACATAAAAAAGTGTTTATTTTTATAAATACATGGTTCAATTATTTATATACTCACACAAAAATGGTGCTATACAAATAAAGTGATGGATGATTATTTACAGCCTCTTTTTAACTAGGCATCATATGACTCAATCCATGATTACACTGAAGTGATACAACAGAGGAAATTATTAAAGTGCTTACTGTAAATTCAGTACAGTTCAATGAAGAAACATAGGCTACCATAATTTCTTGATCAACTGAAGAAATATATAGACTCAAGAACTTCCTGTAAATTGAAATCACCTTTCTGAGGCACTTTTTGCAGTATTTTGTTGAGTCGTAACTTAGCAGCACTTGTCAGAGATCCATCATCCTTAATATCCCTGTAAAATAATATAAAACCCTCAAAAAACAGAAGTTAAATACAATGCTAATTATTAACTTAAATAACCTGAAAGCACTCATCACCATGAAATTATGCTATATCAAAAGGAAAATCGTATGACCCATTACTTGTTCCATGTCAACAAAGACAATTGTTTGAAAAGCTCTCAAGATTCTGTATTATTTTAATTATCCATACAAGGAACTCATTTTTATCCCTGATATCTGTAACTACATAATGTAGGATTAAAATAAGATAAAAACAAGTTAAATGAAATAGGCAATGTACATTATAAATAAATCTCCTTGAGGTCCTCCTCCTCTATGCCATTCACATATTTACCAACCATTTTTGCATTCTTCTTCATTCAGCCTCTACTACATATGATCACCATATGGTATGTTTCATATTTCCTTCACTAACCAGCCCCAACATTGTGGCCCATTTGTCCATCCACTTTCTCTTTTCCTCTACAAACATTTTGTGCCTCTCTCTTTCTCATGCTAAATTACTCCCTTGCTTTTGATGCCCTTATTTCAAATAATATTTTGAGCATCTTATGCTTCTGAAACACTGCTTATTTAGTTTCAAAATTCAATAAAGGTGTCTGTCTGTAACTTTTCACATTACCAGTTCTTCTACACATCTTCTCTGCTGCTTTTAACACTGTCTTCTTAAAACTCTTCCATTATTTTTCCACAGTTTTTACTTATTCAGTAGGGTCTCCTTTCTTATTTTTGTCTGATATTGTTCGTTCTAGATACTCTTATTCTCCTTTCTTGCTTTTTCTCTCCTTTTCAGCCATTCATTTGCCTGATGTTCATCTGTTGCTAACATGGAATCTTAATTGGAATAATTTAACATACTTATAAACCCTGTGTTCCTAGTATCTACTTCTGGCCATCTTCTCTGACAACAACCATTTCATTGTAGACACAAGATGTGAAAGCTCATCACAATGTTCAGATTAATTTAATTAACCAGATCTTCATCATGGATATCTAGGAATGATATTATTGGTTTCTAATAACTAGTGGTTTGTATTAATCCACTGATGACTAATATACTTCCAGATAATAAATTCCCACTTACCATTAAATTTACATTCGGATTAAATGCTAATCCTAGTTATGTTAATTTGTGACTATCTGTGATCCACCAGCGAACACAAGTACTTTTAATTTGATAATTATGTATTCCATATTAGAAGAAAGTTAAAAATGAATGAGATATGATGTAGAAACACCATATTTGCTTGCCTGTGATGTTCAGAGAGTATGAACCATACACTGAACATGAAAATTCTGCACCCATTACAGTTACGTCTGACTTGTGAACCACCACACTAGATGGACAACTATTACTGCATCCTCAATGACTGCAACACCAATTAGGCACAATATTGTATCCATTACACTTTGTCCTGTGCAGTCTGCCACAAGTTGTGAAGCAAAAGCAGCATTTCGATGGATAAATGGTGGGGAGATATGTTTCTTCATTACACCAAATTCTGCCTTGAAATCAGTGATGGACATTGATAATGCTAACAAAATGGCACATATAATCATGTCACCATGCAGGAAGGAGGCACATCCCACTCTATATGAACATTTCTGTGTTTGTTAAGGGAGCACTGAACAGTGTAGGATACATCCTGACTAGCGATGACTCATTCTGTTGCTGTTCATGTAATGTCAATGAGATGTGCTCTCATGGGAGGGCAATAGCTCTGCCTTCACATTACCCAATGCTCTCACCAAGACCATCATCAAATCCCCTGGCTAGTAGGTACACTAGATGTGTCCTACTTTGATCAAGTGTGGTACATGGCTGGATGGTGTCTTTATCTTGAATGCATTAACTCGAAACCCACTGATCAACTTCAGTAACAAGTGGTAGTAGCTTGGAATGCTATCTTCTGTCTCCTTGATCATCTCTACACACAACTGCAAAACAGTACAATAGAAGTGGCTAAGCAAGATGCTGAAAAATTGTTCAAGAGAATCTGTCCATGTGTGAATTGAATGAACCCCATGATTATTATAATATACACTTTACAATCTGTGTAAAATGTGAATAAAATGGTATACATATTGACACAACTTCTTCAGGGTATCAGTTTTCATTGTCTCCTTGTGTACATTACATATTCCTTCCCTCCAACACAATGTCTACACAAACAGCACAATGCCTTCACAGCAGCAGATGTCCCTTCACAACACTAGTGCCCAAGTGAATAGCTCAAATAAGTTTGGTTTAATCTAGTCTCAAGACATATAGTTCAGATATCAAATACGAAACATAGGGGAATGCTTAATTAAACAAACTTTGTATACAATCATTTTCTTATGAATTCTCTTTCCAGCAACACACCTCATACACCAAGGTGAAAATTTCTTATGAAAATCGCAACTTGGATAATACAGTTATCTTCAGAAGTGTAAAATTGGCAGAATGAGCACTAGTATCTGCTGAAAACAGCAGTTTCATGGTAATGTTAGGTAGAGAATACTATACAACTTATGTCATCTCTGATCTGTACCAGCGGAGTGCCAGGATACTGAATTACAGTGAAAATATTGCTCAGTTTAGAGTAACAATATGTGATAAAATTTTGAATCAAACTAGACGTATCAGCTTTTAATGTTGTAAGAAAGCATGTAACAGGGCTTTTTGACTATGATGAAGAAGAAATGAATACAGCAGGATGCCCAGCCCATGGCTGAAAGTCCAGTCATTCAAATGAAATATCTTTGAATTTTTACTGATGGATGAAGAAAATTAAGGATAACACAGGAACGCTGCAATATCTTGCTTGCTCATCTCTGCATTCCAGAGGAGTTAGATATGAAAAAAATTATCTACAAAATTGGTTTCCAATTAACAGCAAAAAACCTACATGTTGTTTTTGTACTGACTTGTACTAAATATAATAACAGTGCCATCTGTGATAACTCTTGAAACAAGTCCGTGGTTCTTTCAAAGAAAAAAAAATTGGGGATTATAATCTTTTGTGATTCTGGAAATATTTTTGGATGTGTCATTTGAATTGTGAATCATTATTTACGGTGTAACTGCTTGACACACTGCCTGACAGTTATGAAAGTCTACGACATTTGTGGTGCGCAACTCACACTAATAAAATTAATGAATGTGTTAACATCTGATGAAAGTACTCGTGCTTATTGTAAGGAGAAACAAGAGGAATGAGCTGCTCTGTTGGCTACCAATGCATATGTTAAAGAAATGAGAAATGCAGATGGTGCCTCTGGCAGGATTAAATCTAACAAACACAAAAATCAACAAACGAAAAGAAGCTTAAGTGAATCTTTTATGGTGGATTTGACCATATTAACTGTACCCGAATATTAAACAAAAACGCAAAGAGTGTCAATTAACAATATAAAAGTGAAACGTTTGACAAAGCTTTCATTGGTGGAGTAATGAGCATTGAATTGGACAAGAACTTGTGAATCGTTGATTGCGGAGTGACAAATCACACCCTAAGAAAAATTGAGTGGTACACATCATTACAAGTTTGCAAAACCACTGCAGATGTGTATGGGGAATGATTCGACTAAGAACACACCAGAGGAGTACTATTTACTTCAGAGATTTTACTGGTGGAGAGTGAAAGTTACACCATATGGACAATGTTTTATACATTGCACATGGATGAAGAAACGTCTTTTCTATATTACTGCTATGGATAAGGGATTAGACATTTACTCGTCGAAACACAAGTGTGAGTTCTGAAACAATGGCATTGTAAAAGCATATGGCATAAGAATTGGCAATTTGTTGAAGATGTTGATTCAAGTGAGAACATTATTCATCCTCATAGTCCTGCAGTAAACCTTTCATCAATAGAATCTCTATAAATTTGGTGGGAATGCTTGGGTCATCAGAACAAACAACACATAAAAAAAAAACACCACCACCACCAACAACAACAACAACAACAACATGACAATGACAGTGAAGACGTTGGTAAAGAATTTTGTGAGGCATGTGTTAAGGGTAAGTAGCACTGTATCTGTTTTCACTAATGACAGCTGTGTGCTAGACCACCTGGAGAAGTGATTCACGCTGACCTGTGTGGACCTAGGAAATTTAAATCCCTGGGAGGATAAGAATACTTTCTGTACTGTAATTGTGATTTTTTTTCAACATGACACACAGTTTATTTTCTTAAGCAGAAGTCTGAAACTGCAGAGAATATTGAGGAAATGCTGAGTGCTGTGAATAATTTGTGGACACCCACCAAAAGCATTTCAATATGGTGGCAGATGGGAAGTTGACAATACTGAAATGTAAGATTAAGTGGCATACAACTCATCATCTTAAATTCTTACTCTCCAGAGCAGAACATATGTGCTGAGAGAACCAACATAACTGTTGTGGAACTAGGTCAAATCATGTTGCTATCTCAGGACTTGCCTAAGATTTTGAGGGCACAAATGAGTGTGGACTGAATTGGAAAAACAGAAAGTCTTATTGAAATACTGCTGGCTGAAACAAAAACAAGACTAAGAATTGTACAGAGGCTATTAAGTCCGCAGGCCATGAACATTGGAGAAACACAATCAGTGAAGAAAGTGAAGATTTTGTTTCCATGGGGACCCATAGCCACTGGTCATACTGCACTTTATTAAAATTGTGCTATTAGCTAATTTTGGCTGTGTGCCGTTATCAAGCCTGTCAGACTGCAGCACTAAAGAGAGTGTTACGATGAAGTATGAATTCTGGTTTTATGTATGTGACATACATGAACGTGATGGGCACGATACAAAATACATGACATAGCAAATGTGCTTGATGATGGCTCATGGGCGAAATTAGCTAATAGCACGATTTTAATAAAGCACAGTACAGCCTACAATGGACAATGTACTCTTTCATTAAGGAAGAAATGCTATGTGAACTTTGGAACCTCTGCCACCATGTCATAAACCCCGTTACTGGGTTTATGGAGTGAAGTGTGGGAAAACTGGTCACTATAAAGCAGTACTACTTAGATACAATACAATTCAAGCAATTTTGAGTGCTGTTGCTAGTGAGCACCATCATTTGGCACAGTTTAATGTAATATCCACTTTTTTGAATGGATTACTAAAAGAAGAGAGATATACCAGCAGCCTAAGGAATTTAATGATGGAGTGATCGGATGTGCAAGCATCATGAAAGTTTGTATGGATTAAAGCAGTGGTCGAGGTGCTGGACTCAATGGACCATGGACTTCCCAGTGAATATTGGCATTGTAGAAATAAGGCAGATCCCTGCTTGTTCTATCGGCAAGAATAATGACAAACTGAAGGTAGTTCTGTATGTCAAAGATGAATTAAAGGGAAATTCAAGATGTGTTTAAGGTTACTGGTAAGCCAGTATGGTATTTTTAAACATGGTGTTAATATGTCAAGAGAATGGATCAGTAAAGACTAATCAAGAAACTTATGCTATAGGCATACTTTGATAGTTTAACATGACAAATGCAAAACCTGTGGCAAATCTAATCAGGCAATATCTACATCCACATGAGGTGACCAAAGATAAACCACTGAACTCTCCATATCAAGAAGTAATTAACTATAATATGTATTTAGCTATTGGAAGAAGGCCTGATGTAACATTTGCATTAAGCTGTGCATCAAAAGTTTTACAGAATCTTCAAGAACATCACTGGTCTTTGGTACTAAGAATTCAAAAGTACGTCAAAGGTTCAGTGCCACTGGGTATAAAGTATGAAGCTAGCCATGCAAATGGAAGACTTGAGATATACTGATATTTATTGTGCCAGTGATCCAGCAACTCCATTCTCAGTGGAGTGTCTGCAAGATTTTGTTGAAGAGCAATTACCTGCACAAGTAAGTGACAACAATGCACATCATTGCTAACAACTCAGGAATATGTGGCTGCTAGTGAAGGGGAAAGAGAAGTAATATGGCTATTCAAACTCTTTGAAGAAATTTCACCACTGGAGTGTATCGATGTTCTCCCTGTTGATAATGCAAGTGCCATTACATTGGGCAAAAACCCTGAACTTCACTGGAGATTGAAGCACATTGATGTATGCATGCACTACATCCTTGAGAAACTTCAAGAAGGTCAGTTAGCCATCAAATGTGTACCAAGCAATGAGGAAGCTGCAGATATTCTCACCAAACCAGTACCATGTCTCCAGTTTGAATATTTTAAATCATTAATTGGAATGCTTTTGTTACTATACATATCACTATATACATTTAGGGGAAGTGTTGGAGTGAAATGTTTATATTGAAATTTAAATGAAATCTCTTTGGTATGGAGTTGTGTATCTCTGCATGCAATTTATGATGTCCCTAATAGGTAGGTAGGTAGTTAGTTAGTTGGCTGGTTGCTTGTTCCATTGACGGTAGCCGTTATGATGTGGAACGTGTCAAGTGCACAAGAAATGCACATATGAAACAAAAAAGCTTTTTTAATATTTAAAGATTAATATTCCTATGTACCCCATTCCCTTAAATGGCACAAAATGCATATACTATATATGTAGATTTATTTATTCCCATTCAAGAATTCATCTATGGTATAGAAGGAGTTTTCAAGGAGATATGATTTCAATTTATTTTTGAAGCTATTACTACTGTCTGTCAGACACCTTATTTCATCTGGTAATTTGTCGAAAATTTTTATAGCATCATATTTTACCCTTTTCTGTGCCAAAGATAGGTTGAGCAAAGGCTAGAGTAAGTTTTTCTTTTTTCTGGTATTTAATAATGAATATCACTGTTGTTTTTAAACTGGTCCATTTTATTGAGAACAAATTTCATTAGTGAGTAGATGTGTTGTGAGGCTGTTTTAAGAATCCCCCAATCTTTTAAATGATGCCTACAAGATGTGCGACTATGAACCCCACACATTATTCTAACCACTTTCTTTTCAGCAGTGAATACTTTTTGTCTAAATTTTGAGTTACGCCAAAATATTATTCCATATGGCATCAGAGAGTGAAAGTATACAAAGTATGTTAGCTTACTAATTTCTGTACTCTCAAAATTGGCAATTATTCTGATCGCAAAAGTTGCTGAACCTAGTCACTTTAGGAGATCCAAAATATGAATTTTCCAATTACAATTCTCACCTATATGTACACCCAAAAACTTAGTATGCTCTACCCTGTCAACTGACTTCTGTTGATGTGTTATATTTATTGAAGGAACCGTACTTTTTGCACCAGAAAATTGGATGTACTGTGTTTTTTTTTCAAAGCTTAGAGCAAGCCCATTTGCAGAATACCAATTAATGACTTTTCCAAAGACCATATTTGTATCATTTTTAATTGGTCTTTCTTTTACTGGACTAATAATGATGCTTGTATCATCAGCAAACAGTGTCAGTTCAGCCTCCTGTTTCAGATAGGAAGGGAGGTCATTCACGCATATCACGAACAGAAGGGGACCCATGATTGAACCCTGTGTAACACCTAATGTAATTTCATCACAGTTAAATGAAGTGGCAAACTTATTTAAATCACTTGACCCATATAAGGAAACTATTTGCTTCCTGTTCTGTAGGTATGACTTAAACCACTCATATGCTATTACATTTATATCATAGGATTGTAATTTCTGTGACATAATGTCATGGTTCACACAATCAAATGCTTTGAACAAGTCACAGAATATTCCTATTGGTGACATTTTACTATTTAAAGACTCTGTTATGTGGACAGTGAAATTGTATATTGCTGTCTCAGTGGAACAGCATTTTTGAAATCTGAACTGTGATTTACTAAGTATCCCTTACTGTTGGCTAACCACTCTTGAGTACATTACTTTCTCGAAGATTTTTGAGAATGTTGTAAGCAAGGATACTGGCCGATAATTATTGGCATCTGTGGTGTCCCCTTTTTGTAGAGAGGCCTGACAATGGCATATTTTAACCTGTCTAGGAAAATACCTTGAGTTAGTGATGCATTACATATGTGATTCAGAACATCAGCTGTAATTGCTCCACATTGTTTTAATATCTTGTTAGAACAGAACATTTATTTTTCAGATATTTAATAATTTTGCTTATTTCACAAGAGGTTGTTAGGTGAAACTTAATCTGACTACATTTTTTCAACGCAGACTCTTCCATGTACTGCCTAGCTCTTTCTTTGGAACTGTTATCACCAATTTTTTCTCCTACACTTAAGAAATGATTGTTAAATACATTAGCTACTTGTGTACTGTTGGTTAGGATGGTCTCGTTCTCTTTAAAAGTAATACTATCCCCAGCGGTTACTTTTCCTGTCTCCCTTCTAACAACATTCCATGTTGATTTGATTTTATTGCTGGAGTTGTTAATTTCTTCTCCAACATACATATTTCTTGATTTCCTTACAACTTTTCTCAGTATGTTACAATAATTTTTATAGTTTACAACTACTTCTGGATCTTTACTAGTTCTTGCTGTCTCATACAGTTTTATTTTTCTTTCTGAAGACACTTTCATACCTGTGGTAATCCAAGGTTTCTTTGAAAAGTGCGTGGTGTTACACTTAGCAAAATTTAATTTTTTTTTTTTTTTTTTTTTGGAAACAATGTTCAAAGAGGGATATAAATTTATCAAGAAATATTTTGCACTTATCATTAGCATTTCGCTCATTATATACATCTCCCCAATTAACATTTCTGAAGCTTTCTCTGAAGTGGTGTATAGATACCGGGTTGAATGACCTCACACTTTAACTTAATTGTTTCTGAACTGTACACCCTGCTAGGTTTTGTAAGTTAATCAGTTGTGCATTATGGTCTGACAATTCATTTACCACAGGGAAAGCGCGTGTTTGTTTTACATCCTCTTTTTCTACAAATACAATATCTATTAGTGTGCTACTGTCCTGAGCTATACGTGTAGGTAACTGGATCACTGATTCTACGTTATATGTTGTTAATAACACTTCTAGTTCACTTTTCCTACCAGACTTACTTAGAAAGTTTACATTGAAATCACCACAGATTAATAACTTCTTCTTTTTGTCTGACAGACAGCATAATAGGGAGTCAAACTTTTTTATGAGCAGCTCCCAGTCTCCTAATGGGGACCTGTACGCTGTTGCTAATATCAATACCACATTATCTAGCTGAAGTTCACATGCACAAACCTCAAAGTGCTGATCAACACAAAATTTGCTTACTTCTACAGTTTTGCATTTATACCCTTGTTTTATGAAAATGGCAACTCCTCCTTTATCCATCCTAGATCTACAAATGTAAGATGCTAAATTATACACACTTATACTGACACTATCCATGCCCACAGTAACATCGTGTTCAGACAGAGTATATCAATCTCAATCTTATTTTGGAGATCATCTAAACACACTAATAGCTCACCTACTTTATTTTTTATTCCCCTGATATTTTGATGAAGTTAGTTGATACTACCCTTAGCTTTACCCCTATTTACTGTACATGAAGTTTCTTTTATTCTATTTATCTTGATTGTCACCTGTCTGGACTTTGGCTCTCAGAATTATGTTAAGTGCGTACTTTATTGATTTTATTAACCCTTGAGCAGGCGCGCCTACATATAAAGTGCGCCCACCACAAATAACATTGTCTTGTACTATTCAACTGTTGTTTTAAAATTGTGAGCCCATATCTATTCTTTCATTATTGCTTCAGCTAACAAAATGCTAAGTCGTGTCATCTTATGTTCAATTGAGCAGCAGAAATGTAAAATGAACAGCAAGATAGGCAACAAAAAATGTACAATCCATGCAAGAAAATTCCCGATTCCAAGCTAGCAGCACAATTCCACATAGAAGCAGTAGTCTACAAGATAATTAGCAAATCAAATAAATAGCTGGCTGCAATTTGATGCAGCTGTGCTGTTTAACACCTTGAGTGTGTCATTACCATGGGGTAACACCTGTATGCGCATCAGAATGATGTAATGAAAGTTTTTTTATTATTGTTTAATTAAACAGTGATTTAGCTCATATAATGTAACAGGGTGTATACGTTGACAAGAAAAAAAATTCCCGGATTTCCCGGTTAAAGACACACTTTCTCCCTGGTGAAAATACACTTTTTCCGTGTTATGTGACAGTATACTTTCCATCGGAACTGTAAAACTTATCAATCCTTTGAATGGTTATGGTTTTATACAGCGGTGTAGAATTTCCGAGCACTTTAGAAAACGAAACTCACGGGGAAAAAACACTTTTTGGAAAGATCTTTCAAATGCAGTAACATGTATGTTGCATATTTTCATATTATTTAAATTTGAATTCCACTAAACACCGCATGCTACTTTCTGAAGCATCAAAATCAAGACTGATGCCCTTTGTAAGCCAGTTATAGCTCATCTCACATGATCTCACTGGCCGATGACAGTTGATATTCAGAGCATAGGACACGTGATGCAGTCAGCCAATAGCAACAGCACTGTCAAGTAGTGTGAACACGTCAATAGGAAAAGTTACGGTTTAAATTAATATAGATAGTGTTGCTACAAGAACAGCAAAGCTTTCACATACAATATTGGCCTCGAAGATTAATAAGGTGCAAGAGAAGGTAAGCTTTCACAAATAATGTTGATCTTTTTTGCATGTTTTACATACACAAACACGTATGTAAAATTTTTAATAACGACATAAATGTCTAATCTTCCGGGCTTGAAATTCTTCTAACTGTCTCGTCATCATAGAGTTGATTTTTAAATGAGAGTCAAATGCTCTGATGTAAGAAATTCATTGTACATTCTCACAAATAGTTCATCTTGCGTAAAAGGAAATTTACTTTGAAAGTAACGCTTTTCAAACCACCATTCGCAATATATTCCTGCGACTTGCTAGAAACAGGTTTGTTCCAGCAGTTGTCAGAGCACCAGATAGGCTTCATTGGGCTTGGGTAGCTACGATGATGTGGGAAGCCCATATGTTCATATGTGTAAAACATTAATAGATTTTATATTATGTCATAAAAGAAATAAGACATCAGAGGCTACTCCAAAAGCATCGGAATTTTGTAAACCAACTAAAATGCATGATCTGGCTTAAAGTGCACATTCGTATGTCCAGATTCCCAATGAAGTAGGCCTCGACAATGAAGTAGGCTTTTCAACGTGCTTTTCGGGATGTAAATTTTCTCATGTTTGGTACCAGAAACTGAAAACGTGCACTTGAAATGCTGCGGACAGTTGAAACTGGCCAATAGTGTCGAATTAAAAACTTTGTTTCAAATAAATTGATGCCTGAGTGAAAAAGATTAATAAAAGCCAAATTTCTGTAGCAAACCAACAAAAATACTTAATTGTCCTGCAAGGTGATTAATGCTAACAACACATTTTAGCCTTCTGAAATTATGTGAATGTATTTTAATTCACTAGATAGCTACAGGCCACAGAAATCTGTTCTGTTTTTATTTGACATGAGAGCAGTAAACAAAGAGGAAACAGCAAAGTTACTAAACGTAAACACGGGTCAGGTGAGGATGACCCACCTCCCCACTACAGCTCAGATTGCTCTGCGCATCAGCCCCAGATTTATGATATTTCCGAACTGGGGCAGTACTAGATAGTGCCCCTACCCCCTCCTGTGAGTGTCTGACATAGGACTTCTCACAAATATGTTCATTTTGTAGCACACATCTTTCTGAAGAGTCTGATAGCTAAAACATATATATTCGAGGACATGTAAGACATGTTATTTTGTCTTAGGTGTGCCAAAGTGCAGCGCCATGCCTCTTCACACATTAATATTCCATTGCATGTCACTGAATTTTGTTCTGTGGAATTCAAATGTGTATATTTTGTAATAGATGCCATCAAACTATATTCAGGACAGGTTTGACATCCTACACCTCTTAAAAAAAAAAAAAAAAAAAAAAAAAAAAAACCCTCACAATAAGTTCTGGATGGCATGATTTGTAACCGGGAGAACAAGAACTCTTCAGAAAATTTGCACACTTTATTACCTATTAGCTAATAACTTGCTGTTTTGTGCGACATAAAATTAAACATAGGATACATAAAAACAGTAAAGGCAAGAAACACGCAAGACAGTATACATTTCTTCAATCCTCCGGTCCTAGCTATTTTTTCTCTCTATCTTGCTACAACTGTACATGGTGTGCTTTCCTTTTGCGAAAGAATCTATTACCTCATCAAAGTTTATCAAATGTTTTGCTACATGAAAAATCGAAATGCTATTATCTAATACTGAAAAGCTGTTAATACAAATAGTACTCATGACTATTGTGGTTTCTCAATCTGATTTCGTCAATTTTGTCACTATCTGCTAGATAAAACAAATAGGCCTTTCTAATATTGCAGCCCTTATAACATACATCAAATTAACGAGACTGCTTTGGCACAAATGGTCATTTTTTATAACATGATAAAATATAATTCAGGAAGTACCAATATCAAACACCTCCCTCCCTTCCGCCCCCTAGATCCAGGCCTCCTGTGCATGGTCGCATCTGGCAGCTTGGGCGCACTAGTAAAATTATTCCAGGAAGCATCTGGCTGTTTGCTGCTACTGCTTGTACAGCTAACAGCCACACTTCTGTATCCAGAAGCAGGTGAAGGTACTACTCACATGCAACTCAACAGTGCATGCGCAAGAGCGCGTTCGCAACTGCTCAAATGAATCTAAGGTAAACAGTTGTGACATCACGTTCATCGGAGGCAATTTGTTATTACAAAGTGTTGCATAATCTTTCTAAAGCCTTTGAAACATTTTACTGTTGGCACACACTTGTATGTGTTCTGTGCTTTGTTGTATATGCACATTTCCTTTGCAATTTAAGTTTTATTTTTTCTCTCGTTCATGTTTTATTGCTGCAATATTATTCTACAGTGGCAAGATACAGTACCTGTTCTTCATTTTTTAGAGCATCGGTTCTTACCAATCAAAATTACAAAAATGTAACTGAAAACTAAAACAATGAAAAATTCACAGAATTCTAAATAATTCCCGGGTTTTTCCCGGTTTTCTCCTGGATGAAAAAATTCCCGGGTTTTTCCCAGATCTCTCGGTTGTCCCGGGTCGTATACTCGCAGTGAGGGTTTATTTTATCATTGTTTAATAAAACTGTTATTCTTTACCTGTGTACATAGTATGCCACAAACCCGCTCATGTTAGAAAAAGGCAACGCATCCTCTGGAGGGTTAAAGCAACATGGGACCAGTTAGCAATACATGAGGAATAAAATGATGTGTGTTACGAACTCATTTGGGTAGGGAGAGGGTATGAGTTTTGAGCCTAAATTAACATAACAAGCAGGTGGAATAATATTTAAAGTCAATAATAGAGAAAATAGTTGTTATAAATCAACAAAATTAAAAAAATATATGAAAAAGAGAGGATGATGTAACACAAAACATATCTATACCTGGTAGGATAACTATATTTTTCCACCAAATATCTTGATAAAGATTCAAGAATTGGCTGAGAGTGCAGTGCAACAAACTGATCCCTGCAAATCTGAAACAGAAAAGTATAATTTAAGACATGAAATTATTGGGAAAATTAATGAGACAAAGTCCTACAATAATTTTGTTATAATATCTGCATAAACTGAGAGTGTTAATGAAAGAAATAGAAAAACATCTGTTGTTCAAAAAGGTCTCTCATTTCTCAAAGATCTCTTTCACAGAACAGTAGTTGAGCAGAAAATGTACACACTGTTTTACAAAACAATCTCCTTTTCAAATAAATAATAATTACTGTGGCTAATAGTAAATGTCAAGTTTAGTTTTTTATCAATATTTTATACCATCTCTATGACATAAACCAGTCATAATAAGTTTTGCACTTTATGTTTAAAAAGTTCAATAGAGAGCACTGCCTAGAATAGTGAATGGGAAAATGCATCTTGTGTACTGTAAAGTCTGTCGACATGCCTCAAACGATCATTTCAAGCACAAACCATTTGTTCCTTGTAACTTTACAGCAAGAATTGTTTGAACAAGGAGTTCCATAATGAATTGGCATACAACACTGCAATGTCTTTCAAACATTCAATCATTACTGAGAGAGACAAAACACTGAAGAACTGCTTCATAATGGTTATCCACTGATGACAGTTACCTACAAATTATGGCTCTTAAGTAACCTGAGAAGAATACAACAGTCCTGGATGTTGTCTAATTAGACCCAGACAGAGTGCAACTCTCTCCAAAATAACACTTTGGAGCCGGCCGGAGTGGCCCTGGGGTTCTAGGTGCTACAGTCTGGAGCCGAGCGACCGCTACGGTCGAAGGTTCAAATCCTGCCTCGGGCATGGATGTGTGTGATGTCCTTAGGTTAGTTAGGTTTAAGTAGTTCTAAGCTCTAGGGGACTGATGACCTCAGAAGTTAAGTCGCATAGTGCTCAGAGCCATTTGAACCATTTAACACTTAGGCCTCTAAGCATTACTTACAAACAATAGCACTGATCCCTTAGTAATGTAGGGTGAACATCATGAACAGTATTCTACCTCAGCTCCATTGGTTGCTTATGGCATAGACCATAAGCACTGACACTTCATTACATAGCCAAACATGTATAAAAATGTTCTATTTTATTTTTGTGGATTTATTTTTTTTATACTAACAACAAATTATTCTTACTTTGTTACTCCACTGGTTATTGTACATGTTACCTAGTACAAATATTAATACACAAAATATAGTCAACACACTGTGTCAGTCGCTCCTTAGCTAAGTTGATTATGTGTATTGATGGCAGTGTCATCATTGATATTGACACGACCACCATCCCACCAGATAACCTTCATTCTATATATGTCTTAGATTGCATTTGTAATATGCTCATAAGATATGTATTTGGCAGATACGTGATGTACGGTGGCAGCATACAGCAATGTTTCTTCTCTTCTACACAAGTAATATGTTACCACACATAATCTTCTTGTCTCACATTTGTGTCAACAACACACCACATGTCTATGTGACACATGCAGTCTCAGATTAAACAGAATAACATTCACCGGATGGTGATACGATCATCAAATTGTGTAACAATTTCCTAAACTGTAAATCTTATCTGGAAATAAAAACTTAAAAATCAGCATATGAAAATGTGGAAAATGAAGGCCTTCCACTGTGTGAATTATAAGATCTGTCCAGATAAACAGAGGTTTCATGAAATTTACAGTAGAGCCAACCAATGCTTATCATCATATGAAATCAAAAGAATGTCTGCTTCTGTAGCTGATTAGTCAACATGGCTGACTGCCAGGCAGAGGACCCAGATTCAGTTCCCAGTACTGACAAGGATTTTTCCTTGGTAGGAGGGCTGGAATGGGGTCTACATAGCCTTGTGATGCCAACTGAGAAGTAGCAGCTCCCAGGTTTGCAAAACTGCCAATGGCCAGAAGGATAGTGTGCTGACCCCACACCTCTCCTTATCGCATCCAAATTACACCATTGGCTGAGAATGCTACAGCAGTCTATCGGACCCAACTGATCAGCCTCAGGCCAGAATGATGGGGCTTGATAATTCAGAAGAATGCAGAAAGTTGCACTAAATAATTCAACCAATGTAAGCGGGTGAGATTGTTCTGTCATAGGGGGAGATCACATATGGGACTCCACAAGGATCCATCTAATGTTCTATACTATTTATCCGACAGAAGTAGTATGTGCTTTAGCTGCCTACTTCAATTTTTAGAAAAAAAGAAGGAATTGCAAAATTATTGGGTCTGCAAACTCTGGAGAAAAAACATTGTACTGATGAAGGAATTACCAGGACAGATTCATTTGTTTAAGATATGACACATTATCATGTTCATGATTATCATCACAGAATGGAACACCTGATACTCAGTTAATTATCGACTTCCCTTTAGGTGATGGGCCATTCTGAAGATAAATCATTATTTACCGACCTGCAAAACATGGTGTTCCACTAGGGTCACTCCAAGGTCTGTAAGCTTTTTATGGAGAGGGAGAATATAGCTGTGTGGTTATGCCAGTTTTAAGACAGGTCTGTGGAAGTAATTATCAACACAGACGTGTGGTTTGATCAAACTGGGTGACTTCTAGCCACATATTCAAGCAAGCCTGAACAGATGACACAAATGAAGGAATAACTGCATGGGAGATGGAGTTATCATTTTGCTTTCACGCATGTATGCGCATCACAAGATTTTCTCTGAAACTCTGTCTTATAATTTAAATCAAAGAAGTCAGGAGATTACCATGAAGAAATGATTCATAATGCACTTACCAAGTATTCATAGACCAGCTAATACCAAAATTGGGAAAAGCGCTAACACTTGTTCTTGACCTGCATTTGGGAAGTAAGCGATTCAAACCTGCATTCAACCATCCTGATTTAGATTTCGTGTGGCTTCCCTAAATTGTTTCAGGTGAATGCTGGGATGTTTCCTTTGAAAGAACACAGCTGACTTCATTCCCCATGCTTACCCAATCTGATGGGACCGATCACCTTGCTGTTTGGTCCCCTCCTCCAAATCAATCAACCGACCAACCGACATTTCTTACCCCTCTATTGTTATTGACAATGTTCCTATCATGGCATCAAGATCAGAATGCCAAACTAAGTCATAATCTTAATTTCTGCATAAAGCGGAATCGTGACTTGTGGATCCTCAGTTTTTCATTTCTTTAGATGAGGCCTGGTTCAGCCCGACAGAATACGTGAAGTCATAAAACATGTGCCAATATGCATCATGAAATCCTCATCAGAACAGTAAACAGCCACTCCATAGGCTCGAGGTTGGTGTTTACTGTGCAACACCTGGTGTTCAAATCATAAAACGATTCTTTCACCAAACAGTTAATGCTAACTAGTTTGTCCAGAAACTGTTTAATCCAAGTGTGGGTCAACTCACAGAAGACCAATAATTGTATGGATATAATTTTCAGTATAACATAACAACAGCACATAGTAACTAAACAACCTTGTCATGAGTGTGTGAAGCAAGGAGAGGACAATCAGCATAGGCAGCACAATCTCTTGGCCACCTCTATCAATGATCTCTCTCTCTGTGTGATTTTTACCTGTGGGGCAAATTGAAGGCTCAGTTGTGCTCAAGTCATCTTCACACACTTTAAGAGCTACAACAACATTGAAAATGCAGCTGCTGGTACCCCTCATGCAGAGCTGCTACATGTATCTCAAAATTTGACAAATTAAGCACAGCACAGTATGGTGGCCATTTCCAGCATCTTCTGTGATGTTCATTAACAAGGGTCAAACCCATGTCAGTCTTATTATAATTTCTTCCAGGCCAGTTTTATTTTGCTCACCCTGTGTACATGGTATACTACAAAGAGAAAATCTGTGAAGAATGGAGAGGGAGGGGGGAAGCTTTTAATTACACTGTGTGCGCACTAAAGGACAGGAACTAGGATAGAAACCAATAAAGCCACACAGCTGCTATTACCCATACGGTAAAAATCTTGATGAATCACTTTATAGTGAGCAAATATATATGGGCTGCTCACCAACCTGCATTCAATGTGGTAAATCAAAGACTGCTCCACTCTGGTGTAAATGTATTAAGAATACACAGACAGACCGAGTGACTGCCAAATGATGATACTGACTGGAGACTTGAGGACTCTGTGCACATGGTTAACAAGCAAACTGCTCATGTTGATCTCAGGCTCTGACGCTAAGAAACATTGAGATCTGAGCTGACACTGTTGTCATCATTGCTTTGCATGGTTTACCGCTGTTCACACATTTCACCCAATGCTTTGTGTCCTTTACAGGGTTGTAGAAGACTCACTAACAAGTGAGAGTTCATGCAGTTTTAGTATTTTGGTTCAATGGAAAACATGGCATAAAGTTTCAACTAAAAAAATAATATGTAGTTAATATTTTGGTTGCTTGCAGGTATATGTGACTGGTCCTGGTACATAGTCCTGTGCCACTGTACCACAGTGCAGAAAATGATGCACTAGAACAGTATGAGAATAATGCAGCATTAAATGACATAGTGGTTAAGTGATACAGATGCTTCCAGTGTCACCAAACAAGTTTGAGTGACAAACTGAACTGGCAGATCATCCGTTTGTGAAGAACCAGGAATTCAAGTAAAAGGAGGCACTGGCGGTTAAAGACCAGTGCATCATAACTGATATGAGAAAATGTGAAAATCAGTCCTGAATTAGTTTTCAACATCTATTAAATAGGACAAAGGTCTTCGGATAGGTTTCCCAATTGCTCACGACCATTCAAAATGCCTTCTGAACTGATGCAGCAGTGAAAATGTTAGGCCAATCGAGACGACTTTTTTAGCCACCTAATTATTGGGGATGAGTACTGGTGTATCACTATGACCATAAGACAAAGGAGCAATGCAAGTACTGGAAACAAGGATTCATCATTGTCAATATGAGTAATAAAGCAACCACAATTAGGCGAGGTGATGCCGAGTATTTTTCAGAATATTGATTATGTGGTGGCAACAGATCGTGCTCGTAAGGGGCAAACTGTCACAGGAGCATACTACCAAAATCTCCTGAGGTGGTCATGGAAGGCCAGTGAGACAAAACCTCACGCGAAACTGCCCATTCGTGAAACGTTCCTCATGTTTCTTTGTCTTAGAGGTTCTACAGATTCTGGTGAAGCCCACTCACAGCCAAGGCTGAAGTATATGAACTGTTAGCATCGTGTGGTGCATGAGACTAATCATGCCCTGTATTGCTACGTAGACACCTACTGATACGTTCATTGGTGGGCCTGGGTAATTTCTAGGCCCTGCTACACATATGTTATCAAGATAAATAAGGGCTGCCAACCTTACTTTGACCTGTGAGATCAGGTTAAATTTGTCATTTCCACTATACCACTATTCACAAAAGACTTCCAAACCAAAACTACACAGGTTCACAATCTCCAGCTGAAGATGATAAGGACATACACAAGAACTCCACAGATCAAACTTCCATTCAGGCATTTCCATTGTTTTCTAATATTCCTCGCCAAGCCAGTTGCTCCACACACTGCTAGGCAGCCTCATCCTAAGCAGTCTATGTATGCTCACTAAACATTAACACCCACCAAAAACTAGGCAATAACTTGCTTTCCATGCGTGCAAAAGGGAACAACTTCCAAACAATTTCTGAACTCTCTATACATAGAGAACAACCTTACTGATAAATGTATACAAACTTCTGAAATACGCCTCCACATCCCCTCCACTCCAGAGGGATGAAACTTGCCTCCTGCTCCTACCAGGGCCACAAAACGACTCCTTGATTTCGCCAGCTGCTCACAGTCACACAACATGCTTTCCAAATGCAGGAGTTTTGGCCAATCAACCTCCAAAACAGCAAGTTGGCACTGCTGTAGGTCATTTCCTGCTAATAGTAATGCTCATAGTACTACCTACTACCATAAACTGCTGCTGCCTGATGACACTTTCAATAGTTTGATCCCAAAGGGTACTAGGAAACGGCAGCCATTCTGCATGAAACACTTGCCTTTGAAAACCTCCCAGTCAGGCCAAGTCATATCCATCAGCTGGATTAAGCAAAGACCGCTCACTTTGCTCCATGCATAACAACAGTTCCTGATCCCAGACACCAGGAAACACACTTCGCCTGCAATAACGAACACCATTCAGCAACTGTTGTGGCCCAGAAATGAACCACTGCAGAGCTTCTCATTTTTCAGTGACAGGTGACATTATTGTTAGCTAGGATAATGAAAATCTTGGAACTGAAACATTCATGTAACATGAAGGAACAATAGCAACATAGATGTTGTTTACACACGCCATATATACACTTCTCAACTGTTGTTTGAGAACAGAACTTGACGTACAGCCCTATGTTACACAAAATAGTGTTTCCAGTACTTGATCTTAAAAAATTAAATAAAGACACAACAATTTAAAAGGTAACAGTTACAATACTTCTTAAACGTAGTTGTCTATATGACAGGAAAAAAAATCAACACCATGTAATTGGCTGCTACCATCTACTGCTTCAAAAATGCAATCATTTCTCATAATGTAAAAAAAAAATTAGCAAATAAAAAGAAATACTCAACCATCTAACATAATATGAATATAACTTTGCAGCCCTCCACAAGAAACATGAACCTGACAAAGAAATAAACTTACAACTCTCCTAAGCAACACGAAATAACTGATTTAAATATTAGAATATAAATTTAGAAACAATACATCAGGGTCAATCAGTGCAAAGTAAATAACATGAAAACATACAAAACATAATTCTCCATATTAAAAAGCCAAAATAAATCTGTTCTGCACCTTTAAATTTTTTGGAATAATGGATTAAATTTACATCACTGTGAGATCAGTTCTAATCTCAGAAGCACTGTAAACAAACACTTCAAGAGCCTAAAATTTAAAAGATCTGCCAGTCCACCACATTATTGGTAACCAAATGCCTATGAAGTGAGCAGGTAAAACCCCAAGTAGGATATATTTATAAGAAACTAAATTAAAATGAAGCCTACATTGTCATTCAATAACGGAATTTGCTACTGTCAAGTCATCTATTAAAAGCTGAGCATACCTGTATCACAAAGAAATGAAAAATGCTCATTACTGAAAAATCATTTGTCAAGACATAAGAACCCAATGGTCACTGACACAACCATGATATTCATGATCCACATACATTTTCATTGAATAAATTAAGCAAGAAGCATCTCCATATTTGGAGTGCACATGTACCACTGATAATAATCACTGCAAACTTGCTGGAAATTCCTATCACTACGTGGGATCACTGAGGAGGATTCAGGCTGGGACAACATCTGATGTAGTGGAGGTCACATAGACTGTTGGGGAGGATTTGATTCTTCACCCTGCAATTTCATAAATCAACGATGCACCCATGGAAATGGTTCCTCCTCCAGGTCCATCTGCGCTTCATCATTGACTTCATATGCGATCTCTGCTCTGTATGTCGCCTATCTTGTAGATGTGCCACCTAATAGCAGGTTGTGCTGTTGTACCAGTTTTTGAATTACATTTTGCTTTCCTCTGGTTCTTAAATTATAAAAAAATTCTCAATCTCCTTAAATTCTTTTTCTTCTTCTCTTCTTCCTACTACTCGTTCTCTCTGAAATATTTACGTTAAGTCCTCTCACACTTGATAACAGAATAATAGTTTTCTCACTCTGCATATCTGATTCCCTCTAATTCACCTTCCACTTCTGGCTTCTATAGGGAACTTATTTCTGGGAGCTCATTATTAAGTGTCATTGCCAACTGCTCAGCAATGAGAGTGTGCCACAACATTTTCAAAATCTAATCTCCTCTTTCCAGATGCATCTTCTAGTTCAGGTGAAACTGTCTCTTCCTTGGTTCCCAACCTTTTTGTTACTGGAGGCATGGAGCATGGCCATATCCGTTTCTGTGAGGATAAAACATTATCCATCTCTCAATTATTTTGTGGGAGATCAACATTTGAGCCATGCTCTTGACAGTTTGTCCCATCTATTGAGGTTAAACTTCTGTCTTCTAATTCAACTGTGTCCTGTCCTGTTAGTTCCTTTAGTTTATTTTTACAAGCTTGCTGCATGATCTGAACTTCTCTGCTACCCCTTCACACCATTTGTCCCCTTCTTCCTCCATTTCCTTCATCTTACACTCTTCCTCAGCATTATTCTCAGCTTCATTCCTTTCGTTTTCACCCTCTTTCTGTGCCTTCCTAGTTTCTTTCTTTATCTTTCTTTTTGCCACTCTCACTTTCTTTACTGCCTCCTACTTAGCCAACAATTTTGCTATTTGATACATTTTTATGTGCACTAAATTTATTTCAATTTCCTTCTTTGTTTCACTCCCCAAACTCAACCAAAATAGATACTCTTAGTGTTTATTCAAACATTTCTCATTTAAATGGTACACATTTCAAATAAATGTTAGGAGTCCACCCCAATCAAGAGGATACCTCCAACAAAAGCAACCAGGCCCAACGATTGCGCAAAACAGCACCACACTGACTTACCACGCTCGGTATTCTGCATTTTGCAGCAAATCGTCAATGTCTCTGGCTCGAAAAATTCTGTGCAATGGTCAACAAGTGAAATGTTTCTCCTCATCCAATGTCTTGGAGCTTCTGCAGAATCTGGTGAAGTCCCCCTTACAGTGATGGTCATGGTCATGGTCATGGTCAACAATCTCTTACTGCCATGCAGTGCATGAGACAAATCACACGTCATATATATTGCTCCGAAGATTCTCTCCGAAACATTTATTGCCAGACCCGAATAATTTCTAAGCCCTGCTACACATACCCTATCATGGTAAATAAGGGCCACCAGTCTCGCTTTGACTCAAGAGACCGGGTTAAATTAGTCACTTTCTCTATACCACTTGTCCATGCCTTGCAGCAATATAGCTACTCTAAAAAGATTCCCAAGTCTGACCACTGAACTGGACAACAAACACTGCAATCAACCTCTGCACTGCCACCAACCGGTTCCTACCATCTCCTCCATAAACTACACACAGTTTATTTTCTTCTACTTTCCTTGCCTAGTTCACCTCATTTGTTCACCAATGCCTCCACCTAGCCAGTTGTTCGATACTCGGTTAGTCAGCCTCTTCCTAAACAGTCTGTGTATGCTCACTAAACATCAACACCCGCCTTGAAAACACGAATAGGCTAAGACGCTTCCCATGTGCATGAAAAGAAATGCACTGCTGAACAATTTCTAAACTTTCCATTCACTCCACATTACTGATCCGTGACTATAAACTTACCAAATACACCTCCACACATCTCTGCTCCAGAGGGCTCAAATTCACACCCTGAATCCATCCAGGACCACAGTCCAACTCTTCAAATTAGCCACCTGCTCACAGCTCCATGACATTCTTTTCAAATGGACTTTTGGCCAATCAGCATCCAGAGCAGAAAGTAAGTAGGCTACTGGCCACTTCCTGCTAATGCTCGTAGTAGCAGCCATCACCGTAAACCAGTGCTGTTTGCCAACAACTTCAGTAGTTTGTTCACAAAGGATACTGGGAAACAGCAGCCATTCTGTGCAAAACAGTCCCCCTTGAGAGCCACCCAGTCAGACCAAACCACACCGGTTAGCCAGCTTAAGCAAGGAGCACCCATTTCTCTCCAAGCATGAAAACAGTTCCCATCCCCGAGAGGCCAGGAAACAGACGCTGTCATCAACCAGAATTTGCAGACAGTTGCTGATGCGTTACAACGGGTGGTTTTGCTCTGTGACAATGTGCAGCTAATTCCACATAGGGCACAGTTACACAAGCTAATTCTTTGGGTTATCTAATTTTGCTTCACTATTCATATTCTGCTGAAACAGTGTCCAGTGACTTCTTCCCTTCTCCTGGGATGAAGGAGACATTGCACTGAAGGAATTTTTCAGAATGACAGTGGTGTGAATTTCAATGTGGAGTGTATCCTGAAGAACCCAAAATACAGATTTCTTCAACCAAGGTCTCCATCAAGTCATCCATTATTGAGAAAAATGTATCAATCAAAAATGAGAAAAATGTGAGTTAATGCAGATGAGTAGGAAAAACAAACCTGCAATGTTCAGATACAGCATTAATAGGATCCTGCTTGACACAGTCATGTTGTTTAACTGTTAGGGCATAACACTGCAAATCAATATTTGAAGCCAAATCATCAACTTTGGTTTTTTGGTAGATTTTAGGAAAGTGTGTGTCATTTGAAGGGAGACTGCATATAGTTGCTAGTGCGACCTATTCTTGAGTACTGTTTGAGTGTTTGAGATCCACACCTGGCTGGATTAAAGGAAGACATCGAAGCAATTCAGAGGTGGGCTGCTAGATTTTCTACTGGTAGGTTCAAATAATATGCAAGTATAACAGGGATTCTTAGGGAACTGAAATGGAAATCCCTGGGAGGAAGGCGACATTCTTTTCAATAAATGCTACCAAAAAAATTGAAAGAGGCAATATTTGAAACTGATTGCAGAACAACAATACTGCCACAACATACATTTTGTATAAGGACCTTGGCAATACGCTACAAGAAATTAGGACTGATATGGATGCATATGGACAGTACTTTCTCTCACTCTATTTGCAAGTGGAACGAGAAGGAAATGACTAGCACTGGTACATGGTGGCCTCCATCACGCATCATACGGTGACTTGCAGAATAAGTATTCAAATGTAAATGTAAGTGTGCAGACAATGGCTTCAGGCTACAGGCCACATCCAGCAATCTCTGTGTTCACGTGGAAAATCCAGGATGGAATGTAACAATATTATGAAACTTTGCTGCTCACCATATAGCAGAGATGCTGAGTAGCAGATAGGCACAACAAAAAGACTGCCACAAATAAGGTTTTGGCCAGTAAGGCCATGATCAAAAATAGACAAAACACACACACACACACACACACACACACACACACACACACACACACACACACAAATTCAACTCATACACACATGACTGCAGTCTCTGGCAACTGCAGTCACACTCCCTATCTGTGACTCAGCATCTCCGCTTTTCCAACATGTTTGTCTAAATAGGTAATATCAACATTGAAACCTAAGTGCTTCTATTGCTTAGTATTTAGGAGCAAAAAATGAGATAACTTATGAATCTGAAGACTGGTGAGTGGATTCAGAAGAGGTACTAAGTAATACTAATGGAATATAATTTTACTATTAGAGGAGCTGTAAAAAAATGAAGATCGAACAAAATTTAAATGAGAGTGTCAAAACATAGCAACTATACATCACCTCTGGCTGGCAAAATAAACATTGTTGTGCTGTGCAGTGGACTGAACAATAATATCTGTGACGATGTAGTATGTGTCAAACCTCTGATAGGTGTAGACGAAGATGTAATCCTGTCTAGCAAATTAAGTAAGTATCTGTTTACCACACTCTACGAACCATTTATTACATATGGACTCGCACTGGAACCACAGTCCTTACAGTGGTGACTCTGTCTACCACTCCACTTAGTGATTTTGTGCAAATCTGCCATGGCAGTTGGGTCCTCAAAAATGCTGCCACTGTTTGCCGCATCACCTCACTTTATCAATGATGGTGTTGAGGATATTTCTCATACAGTGCCACGATGTGATACAAACAATGCATGTGACAATATACAAGGTAACATTTGACCTCGACTAGAGGAACTTCAGCACAGTGATTTAGACAGAATCAATGCTGGGTGGAGTATCAAATAATGGTGGCCTGTTTATCTTACAACTGTTCTCATGTACGCTTAGTTTCTCCTCTGTTCTAGGTCCCATGCCAACCCGCAGACTTCCAAACCTTTCCATTGTCTTCTAGAGTGATATTCTCCAGCAACAATGCTACACGGAAGCTCTTAACAGCACATTTCCAACATAGCAACAGTGGATTCTGTCAAATAATTTTGCCATTATTTAATCAACTGCTTCGATGTACAGACAGCAAATTACAATGGACAATCCCGCCACAGTGTCTGAGTATCATATCACAACTATTTCTGCAACAATGGACAAGCCAGCCATGGTGTCTGAATATCATGTCACAACTATTTCTGCAATGTTCATTCTGCTCAAATGTGATCCCAGTGCATTGAGCAGTGACATCACACTTGTTCCAGCCGCACCTCTCGTGACACATACTGCGTTTAACCTACTCACAGCTACACACAATGCCTCTAACACCTCTCAGGTGCATTCTCCATACAGTGGTAACATGCTCTGCACACCTGAAATTTTGCAACATTAACCCCTTCAGGTTCCATCTACATTGTGCCAACCCACGTCTGACGTCAAATATGCGTCAGCTGCTCTGCACATAATTAATCCCTTGTACGTTGCTCACAGAGATGGAATGCATCTGTTAGATTGACTGGGCATTATACATCCCCTGCCAGCAGCAATGGTTGTTGAGCCACACAACACCGTGCTTCTGCAACTGCCTCAACAGTATGGTACATCGCCCACAATCTATGCTCCATACGACAAGACGTCCATGCCATCCGCATCATGTGTTTCAGTGTCGCTGCCAGACAGGAACAGGAATGGACAGTCTCCACACAATCCGGCCTCGTTTTAAGCTGTCGCCATTCCGTACTGACCTCCCAACACTATGGTTCGCTCTATTCGAGTGCTTGATGCCTGCCAATGGGATCGTTGATCCCAACGGAATATTTATGACCTTACTCAGCCACCTCGACAATGACTAGAACATAATCTGCAACCAACTCCTGGCAGTACCCAGCCAAAAGTACAAGATGACTAAGGCTTTGCTGCTCCATCGCCTCTACACTGCCTGGAACAGCATCTACACATAGTTACGCATGAAGAAACCATCAGAGACAGCCCACTATCCTCTCTCTGGCAATGCCTATGGACACAGACTGATCCTATGCTATATGTGATCACGTGCTCTGGACACAGTGGATATTGAAACTTCCCACACACATCCAACCCACAATGTCTTGCACAAGGATTACCCCTTGATGCCAGATTTCACCTTGTAGACTGAATTCATACTCTGGTGCAGTATCATACTCTCATCAACAGCTATTCCGATGGCAGCAAGGCCATCGCCCTGCTCAGCTATGAAGTGACCGCGGCTAATCGACTACTGCCGAGCTGGCCAGAGATCCCCCCCACTTGCTGCCAGCCGCCACGACTGCCTCCATTTTGCGCAGTTGAAACACTTCCGAGCTCAGCTGAATCTGGCCGATAAGGACCCTAGCCGTCGTCTGCTTCACGTCTGCTGTGCAGCGAGCTACCTTAATTTAAGTATTAACTGTATTTTTCTTACTTGTCACTTCTTCTTCGGTGTGTTTTTGCTTTTAGGAAGCTTTAATTGTCGCGTGCTAGTAATAGTCTTCCATAGATTTCGTGTTTGTTTTGAATACAGTCAGAGAGAGTCCCTTTAGTCAGTCATAGTGCAAGTAGTGCTAGTGTTTGTTTTCAATACAGTCCAGAGACAGGTAGTGATATTTTCATTGTTTTCTACAAGAACTGGTTAACAATCACTGTTTAGTCAATAATCAGCTGCCTTTAGTGAATTAGCAGTCTAGTTAAAAGTTGATTAAGTCTCTTCAGTAAATTGATTCCTTAGGATGGATGGGATGTGTGACTGCTGTGTACGGACACAGGAGGAGCTGGCCACTCTTCGCGAACAGCTGAGCATGTTGATGGCCGCAGTCAGCCGTCTTCAGGCTGCTGCCTCGGAGTGTAGCGGCAGGGGGAAGTCTGGTGCATCGCAGGGTACACCCCAGGTGTTACATGCTTCACGCACTGTCCCTGCTGCCGAGACATCTTCGCGGGTACCGGGCGCGGTTGGGCCACCCTCTCCCCAAGGGGAGTGGCGGGTTCAGCGGCGTTCGTGGCGCACGAGGCGGAGGGTCAATGTGGAGGCTGGCCGTGTGGCATCTCCCGCTCTGCCTGTGAGTGGACATGTGGCTGCTCCTTCAGCAAGGTCCGAGCAGGCACACGGGGGGAGGGGTTTATTAGTTATTGGGAGCTCCAATGTTAGGCGGGTGATGGAGCCCCTTAGGGAAATAGCGGAAAGGTCGGGGAAGGAGGCCAGTGTTCACTCTGTCTGCTTGCCAGGGGGTCTCATCCGAGATGTGGAGGAGGCCCTACCGGCGGCGATAGAGAGCACTGGGTGCACCCGACTGCAAATTGTTGCTCATGTCGGCACCAATGACTCCTGCCGTCTGGGTTCAGAGGTCATCCTCAGTTCGTACAGGCGGTTGGCGGAGTTGGTGAAGGCGGAAAGCCTCGCTCGCGGGGTGGAATCAGAGCTAACTATTTGTAGTATCGTTCCCAGAACCAATCGCGGTCCCCTGGTTTGGAGCCGAGTGGAAGGCTTAAACCAGAGGCTCAGACGATTCTGCGGAGAGCTGGGGTGCAAATTTCTCGACCTCCGCTATCGGGTGGAGAAATGTAGGGTCCCCCTGAATAGGTCAGGCATGCACTACACGCCGGAAGTGGCTACGAGGGTAGCGGAGTACGTGTGGAGTGCACATGGTTTTTTTTTTTAGGTTAGCGAATTCCCTCCCTAGGCCCGACAAGGCGCCTCCTGAGATGCGGCAAGGCAGGAGTAGGCAAAATGCAACAGGGAATAACAATATTAATGTGCTAATAGTAAACTGCAGGAGCGTCTATAGAAAGGTCCCAGAACTGCTCTCATTAATAAACGGTCACAACGCCCATATAGTACTAGGGACAGAAAGTTGGCTGAAACCACATGTAAACAGTAATGCAATCCTAAACTCAAATTGGACAGGCTGGACAGTGAAGGTGGAGGCGTGTTTATAGCGATAAGAAGTGCAATAGTATCGAAGGAAATTGACGGAGATTCGAATTATGAAATGATTTGGGTGAAGGTCACGGTTAAAGCAGGCTCAGACATGGTAATTGGATGTCTCTATAGGCCCCCGGGCTCAGCAGCTGTTGTGGCTCAGCACCTGAAGAATAATTTGGAAAATATTTCGAGTAGATTTCCCCACCATGTTATAGTTCTGGGTGAAGATTTTAATTTGCCGGATACAGACGGGGAGACTCAAATGTTCATAAAGGGTGGCAGGGACAAAGAATCCAGTGAAATATTTTTAAGTGCTTTATCTGAAAACTACCTTGAGCAGTTAAACAGAGAACTGACTCGTGGCGATAACATATTAGACCTTCTGGTGACAAACAGACCCGAACTATTTGAATCAGTTAATGCAGAACAGGGAATCAGCGATCATAAAGCGGTTACTGCATTGATTATTTCAGCCGTAAATAGAAATATTAAAAAGGTAGGAAGATTTTTCTGTTTAGCAAAAGTGACAAAAAGCAGATTACAGAGTACCTGACGGCTAAACACAAAAGTTTTGTCTCAAGTACAGATAGTGTTGAGGATCAGTGGACAAAGTTCAAAACCATCGTACAATATGCATTAGATGAGTATGTGCCAAGCAAGATCATAAGAGATGGAAAAGAGCCACCGTGGTTCAACAACCGAGTTAGGAAACTGATACGGAAGCAAAGGGAACTTCACAGCAAACATAAACATAGCCAAAGCCTTGCAGACAAACAAAAATTACGCGAAGCTAAATCTAGTGTGAGGAGGGCTATGCGAGAGGCTTTCAATGAATTCAAAAGTAAAGTTCTATGTACTGACTTGGCAGAAAATCCTAAGAAACTTTTGTCCTATGTTAAAGCGGTAGGTGGATCAAAACAAAATATCCAGACACTCTGTGACCAAAATGGTACTGAATCAGAGGATGACACACTAAAGGCCGAAATACTAAATGTCTTCTTCCAAAGCTGTTTCACAGAGGAAGACTGCACTGTGCTTCCTTCTCTAGATTGTCGGACAGTTGACAAAATGGTAGATATCGAAATAGACGACAGAGGGATAGAGAAACAATTAAAATCGCTCAAAAGAGGATAGGCCGCTGGTCCTGATGGGATACCAGTTCGATTTTACACAGATTACGCGAAGGAACTTGCCCCCCTTCTTGCAGCAGTGTACCGTAGGTCTCTAGAAGAGCATAGCGTTCCAAAGGATTGGAAAAGGGCACAGGTCATCCCCGTTTTCAAGAAGGGACGTCAAACAGATGGGCAGAACTATAGACCTATATCTCTAACGTCGATCAGTTGCAGAATTTTGGAACACGTATTATGTTCGAGTATAATGTCTTTTCTGGAGACTAGAAATCTACTCTGTAGGAATCAGCATGGGTTTCGAAAAAGACGGTCGTGTGAAACCCAGCTCGCGCTATTCGTCCACGAGACTCAGACGGCCATAGACACGGGTTCACAGGTAGACGCCGTGTTTCTTGACTTCCGCAAGGAGTTCGATACAGTTCCCCACAGTCGTTTAATGAACAAAGTAAGAGCATATGGACTATCAGACCAATTGTGTGATTGGATTGAAGAGTTCCTAGATAACAGAACGCAGCATGTCATTCTCAATGGAGAGAAGTCTTCCGAAGTAAGAGTGATTTCAGGTGTGCCGCAGGGGAGTGTCATAGGACCGTTGCTATTCACAATATACATGAATGACCTGGTGGATGACATCCGAAGTTCACTGAGGCTTTTTGCAGATGATGCTGTGGTGTATCGAGAGGTTGCAACAATGGAAAATTGTACTGAAATGGAGGATCTGCAGCGAATTGACGCATGGTGCACGGAATGGCAATTGAATCTCAATGTAGACAAGTGTAATGTGATGTGAATATATAGAAAGATAGGTCCCTTATCATTTAGCTACAAAATAGCAGGTCAGCAACTGGAAGCAGTTAATTCCATAAATTATCTGGGAGTACGCATTAGAAGTGATTTAAAATGGAATGATCATATGAAGTTGATCGTCGGTAAAGCAGATGCCAGACTGAGATTTATTGGAAGAATCCTAAGAAAATGCAATCCGACAACAAAGGAAGTAGGTTACAGTACGCTTGTTCGCCCACTGCTTGAATACTGCTCAGCAGTGTGGGATCCGCACCAGATAGGGTTGATAGAAGAGATAGAGAAGATCCAACAGAGAGCAGCGCGCTTCATTACTGGATCATTTAGTAATCGCGAAAGCGTTACGCAGATGATAGATAAACTCCAGTGGAAGACTCTGCAGAAGAGACGCTCAGTAGCCCGGTACGGGCTTTTGTTAAAGTTTTGAGAACATACCTTCACCGAAGAGTCAAGCAGTATATTGCTCCCTCCTACGTATATCGCGCGAAGAGACCATGAGGATAAAATCAGAGAGATTAGAGCCCACACAGAAGCATACCGACAATCCTCCTTTCCACGTACAATACGAGACTGGAATAGAAGGGAGAACCGATAGAGGTACTCAGGGTACCCTGCGCCACACACCGTCAGGTGGCTTGAGGAGTATGGATGTAGATGTAGATGTAGAAGGACCAAGCCCCTTCTCACCACCACTCCACGCGACCTTCACAGTGCCGACGAACAACAATCGCTGAACAATACAGCGAATGTGCTCATCTCCCCAGCCCACTGCTGCATAGCACTTTTTAGACACAGATGCAACTTCGAAGAACAATGCCACCCGCCTCCGCACCTTCGACGGGCGAGCGATACTGTTGGTTCCATAGCAGATTCGGGCAGGAGACTAAACACTGCAGAGTGCCTTGTGCCTATCCAAACAAAGCACAGTGGCCTGCCGTTCACATTGTCCTTCCGGTAGCTCACGCTTATTTGTTTAAGGCTGTCTGACGCCAATCTACTTCCTTGTCAGTATGGGCACTGTCAGCACCCTTCTGTCATCTCAAGTGCAAACTACTCTCTTGCCATCATCGCTCGAATTACGTGCCACAAACAACACTGTCATCGCAGTTGCAGACACCACCTCAATCACAATGGACTTGAGGGTGGAGAGTCACATGCACTGGACCTTCCTTGTCATCAAGATGGTCAAGCCGGCCCCAGGACAAGACTTTCTGTGTCACTATTACCTGCTTCCTGACCTCGTCCACGGTTTGTTATTACGCTGCGATTATCAACACCCATTCATTGGAGTTATCATCAAAGTTCTCCATGAACATTCCTGTCTAGCTGCCACACGGAACGGCTACTTCCCACTATGGGCACGCCCTCCAGCCTCCTGCCCACCTCACGAGACTATGAGATCTCTGGCATCACAGTGCCCATTGCCCTACCACACATCAACGCTGACACCTCACTTCCTCGCAATACTTCCCCTTCACCTGTGTTCCACAGTATGGGTGAAAGGGGTTGGGGAGAGGTTCCTTGGTGACAAAGCAACTATACATCACCTCTGACTTACAAAATAAACATCTCTGTCCTGTGCAGTAGAGTGAACAATAATATCCTTGATGGTTTAGTATGTGTCAAACCTCTGACTGGTAAAGAGTACAATGTAACTCTGCCCAGCAAATAAAGTAAGGATCTGTCTACCACACTCCATGTACCATTTAATACATATGCACTCCCACTGGTACCACATTTCTTACAGGAGCATACTTTTCACAACAGAGGATCAGAGCACACAGGAATTCAAAAGTGTAGGTTTTATTATAAACATAAAAATTAAGAACAACATTAAAGGTACAGACAGGATCTCGGATAGAATAGCAAGACTTGTTCCCAAAATACATCAAATATATTAGACAGAAATCTTTCCAAGTCAATGCTCCAATAAGCTTATATTACGATGAGATCACAGATTACTTTTAATTCTTACAGGAGCTGATAAATGACAACAAATTGCACTACAAGATTAAATTACAGGCTTTTAATGCAAAAGTAGGGTAAAACTAAAAAACAATGGAAAACTTCTGACATGATAATGTAAATACCGGAGTTTGTATGTTAAGAGAATTTTCCAATGCGCACTTTTTTTCCCAAGAAGAAAGCAAAAGGAAAATGGACTTGGCAAGGATCAATTGGAGCTAAAAATCACATTTTATGAAAGAATAATGAATTTTTTGCATGATGTTAAGGTCACTTTAGAGTTTTAAATGGTCGTAGACCCGTAATATGCAGAGTAAAAATAGATATGAAGTTAGAAAAAAACAGATTCATTAGGTCTGAAGTTGGAATCTAGATTATGACACTGAGGAGGTATATGTGTAAAATAATTTTTCAAATTAATAATCATTGGCTGACCTGAATGAAGCGACAAGTGACAGAAAAATTCCGAGGACCATCTAAGAACTGAACCACAGATCTTTGGATTTATATAACATGACACTTATCAACCAAGCCACACTCTGGGGTTGTTTACTGATTAAATTAAGCAATAAGATCAGCATCTTAGAAAACAAAAATCTAAAGGCACCGATAACATAAGAAGATGCTGAGTCGTGACTCAGCATCTGCGCTATTTTTCGAGTAGCAACTATCCTTTCATAATATTGTTACATTCCATCTTGGATAAAATAAGAAAATATTTAAGCAAGTTACTTGTGCACATAACACAGGTGTTCCAGGTACAAAGGAAGCAACTTAAAAAACAAGTCAAATGGATTGAGGAGGACATTAAAGAGGAGGCAGCAGTTCAATGTAAACAATAATGGGAATGTGATAGAATATGCCGAATGAAAAAAAAAAAAAAAAAAAAAAAAAAAAAAAAAAACTATTTTAAAGTGTTTTCGAAAAGAAGTGAGTGTACAGGTATTTGAAGATATCTTTAAACACTTTCACAGTTCAAGAGATGAACAAGAAACAGATAAAGGTGGCAATGAAGATAACGACATTCCAGGAGTAGTGGTGGTTAGGGTGCATACAACTATTTGATGGTTAAAATTAGAGGGAACAGTAATACAAAAAGAGCTTATAAAAACAGTTTCCACAATATTTGCAGATGATGACAATTCTCCAAAATCAGAACAATGCTGTTATTATTCTCCTTCACAGGAAGCAACTATCCTGGCAGCAGCTACTTACCTGGCAACTCTATCTTTTCAATAAGTGGTATGAAATGCTTATTAAAAACTTTCTAAAATCATAAACATCTGTTACTGATGTATCATTTACTTTTGAAGCTACTTGCTCCGCTTCCTCATCTATGGATCTACTATTCTCCTACTTGGCTATTTCTCATACTGTCCTCATTTCATTGTCTGGTGTGACAATCTTTCTCTTGTAATGCATTTGCTGAACTGATATGTATTGTTTTCAGCATTACCACTCAACACAAGCGACTGCATGTCAGAATCTGGTAGGCCACAGACTACTGGTTAAATATTGTTCATTAGACATTTCTATAAATATATTATCAATAATGGTTTTTGGGCAATTAGCTACCCAGTTAAGAATTTTACAGCAGGAGTAAACAGGCCAATAGAACTTCAAGGTGATTTATATCCAAACAGATATTTGGTATACACTAACTACTGTAAGGGCTATGATATGAAATTCTCTTCAATGAGCTGCATATAAGTAAAATTTATTAATGTGTATGTTCTTAAATGTATGACAGTTCCTCTTTAATGAAACAATTCCTCATTTCTGCACGTCTACTCTACAGAATGGATGGTACATGGACGAAGAAATTCTTTGCTGGATTTCACAAGATAAGAAAAGACCAATATAACAACTTAATGGATATTATGAAATATGCAGAAGAAAGATGGAAGTATTTAACAGAAGACAGTATCCAACTGAAGATCATCATACATAGAAAAGTCTTTTAAAAGCTATTGTCCAGCAATGGATGTCAATTGGATGTTAGTGGTAACTTATACTGCAACAACATTAATAAAATAATTTAGAAAATGACTATGCTGCTTTTGACTTGTAACTTATAATTTGAGAATAATGTGTCATTAAACAATTCAATTTCACACATACATTATCAGATTTCAAACATGCAATATGTGGACCACAAGTTGTATTTTCATGTTATCTCAAATGACAATGTAACAAAATGATGCCCAGGTCAATATACTTTTATGCACAAATTCCTAATCGCATAGAATGTAAGCTAACTTTTACCTTATTCATAACATTGACAGTTGAAGGATGTGTCCAGTAACAATCATGAACTGATACAAATGTTACATTATTTCGTTCACAAAACAATGATGTCAGCATCATATGGCTAGAGTCCAGAGAATGAATAAAATTTGGTGGGAAAGCATTTTTCTGTTTCATCACATTTGGGCGTCTGTAAAAGAAATCAATGAGATTAGTGAAATACGATGGCAGATATTTTTAAGTGCAATTGGAAATTAATAAAAACAAATTTGACAAACATATTTTTAGATTTTCAGAATAACAGCTACAAAAAAATATACTGACTTGCATATGGCACTTCATGAAAAAAAAGGTCAGAAAAAAAGGTTTACACATATAGAAATAAGTGACCTGTAGAATATACTGATCAGTTAAATCAAATATCAAATGGTAGCTGCACACATACTAAGGCAAGTAATAGTCATACTTGTCCACTGCAGAAAGGTGGGGCAACATTTAACAATCAGAGTCAAATATCAATCATAGCTACCATTTTTTATTGGCTTCTTCGCCACTGACCCTGTCTATTCATCTGAGCCGGCCGCTGGGGCTGAGCAGTTCTAGGTGCTTCAGTCCGGAACCACACTGCTGCTACAGTTGCAGGTACGAATCCTGCCTCGGGTATGGATGTGTGTGATGTCCTTAGGTTAGTTAGGTTTAAGTAGTTCTAAGTCTAGGGGACTGATGACCTCAGATGTTAAGTCCCATAGAGCTTAGAGCCATTTGAACCATATTCATCTGAAGCTCTGACTAAAGTGGTCTACTTTTTGCAATACTTGTTATTTGATTTTCACTTTTTTTACTACTATGACTATTTGAAATTCATTTTTATCTACTTCTTCACGACAACCACTGTCTGTTCACCTTATGGTCTGGGTACGCTGATCTATTCTTTGCTAAGCCTATCACTTGCCTGTGTCTTTTCTCTATTTAATTTCTTTGTCAGTCACAAAAAAGAAATTTTGGAGTTGACTAACTACATAGGCTACTGCAGCTGGAGTCACGATGAATAAAATTCTTGAATGAGATTTTCACTCTGCAGGGGAATGTGTGCTGATATGAAACTTCCTGGCAGAGACTCGAACTCGGGACCTTTGCCTTTTGCAGGCAAGTGCTCTACCATCTGAGCTACCCAAGCATGACTCATGCCCCACCCTCACAGGCTTATTTCTGCCAGTATCTCGTCTCCTTCCTTCCAAACTTCACAGAAGGTCTCCTGTGAACCTTGCAGAACTAGCACTCCTGGAAGAAAGGAGAGCTTCTGTGAAGTTTGGAAGGTAGGAAATGAGATGCTGGCAGAAGTAAGGCTGTGAGGAGGGGGCGTGAGTCATGCTTAGGTAGCTCAGATGGTAGAGCACTTGCCCACAAAAGGCAAAGTTCCCGAGTTCGAATCTCGGTCTGGCACACAGTTTTAATCTGCCAGGAAGTTTCATATCAGTACACACTCTGCTGCAGAGTAAAAATATCATTCTGGAAACATTCCCCAGGCTGTGGCTAAGCCATGTCTCCACAATATCCTTTCTTCCAGGAGTGCTAGTTCTGCAAGGTTTGCAGGAGAGCTTCTGTGAAGTTTGGAGGCGACATGCTGGCAGAAGTAAGACTGTGAGGACGGGGTGTGAGCCGTGCTTGGGTATCTCAGATGGTAGAGCACTTGTCCGTGAGAGACAAAGGTCCTGAGCTCGAGTCTCGGTCTGGCATACAGTTTTAATCTGGCAGGAAGTATCAATGAAATTCTTCTGGGTGCTATCCACATCACAGTAAAATACTTTAATTATAAACTTAAAACCAACATTTTGACCTTATTACAATGGCCTTCCTCAGGGCAAGATTGGAGAGCCACCAAAACCCAACTTACAGGAATTAAGTTCTGCACATGCTGACTACCCATGCCTAACAGATAAGTGATACTAACAACATCAAAGAAGAATTGAGGGCACTAAACCACATTTTTCGCACCACTGGTTATGACAACACTACAAGAAAGATGACAAAGGCCAAAAGAAATAAAACAAGGGAGGAGGACAAGGAAGAGCAGCTTCCATTAGTGCACTTACCACATATGAAAAGTATCAGTGAATGGATAGGCAACACAGTCTGCCAATGAGGTTTCAGACTGATTTTCCGCAGCAGCCACAGGATCATGACATGATAGGCCCCACCAAGACTGCAGTCAACAAACTAAATACTGCAGGAGTATATGAAGTATGTTGTATAGTGTGGGGCTGCCTAAAAAATTATCACACAAACAGTGGAACATGGATGCTCTGTGCGATTAGCACAGCATAATAAACTAACAATAGTGGAACACCACCGTGATTGTGGACAGCCTATTACGTTTCAGGAAGCCCGTGTGCTGGCAAGAGGTGACTGAAATCATTAAACAGCCTGACAACATCAGTAGAGAGGATGGCCACAAACTTCCGGCATTCTGGCTGTCAGCTATCACAGATCAACAGGCCACAAGTGGTGGCAGGGCAGAAGCGTCACTGAGCATGGACATGACAGCCTAAACAAACAGTTTCAAGAGAACCATCAGCGCATTTCCACACACATACCAGGAAGAAAACACGCCTCGCTGAAGCCATGCACTGATTTGCAGACTGTTTCCAATTTGCTACCTCAGAGATGCTGTGTCCCATTGCTCATGCACCCCAACTATAACAGCACTTTCAAACTCACTTAAATCTTTATAACCTGCCATTGTAGCGACAGTAACCGATGTAACAACTGCTCCAGATACTTGTTGTTTTATATAGGCATTGGCGACCACAGTGCCTTCTTCTGCCTCTTTACATATCTCTACTGAGGGTATAAAAGAAGCTATTGGAGGGGTAACTGGCATCTCCGAGGTAGCAAAGAATTGGGGATTTTCCCATATGACCATTTTACGAGTGTACTGTGAATATCAGGAATGCACTAAAACATCAAATCTCCAACACCGCTGCAGCCAGAAAAAGACCCTGAAAGAACGGGACCAACAACAACTGAAGAGAATCGTTTAACATGACAGAAGTGCCACCCTTCTGCAAATTGCTGCAGATTTCAGTGCCGAATCATCAACAACTGTCATTGTGTGAAACATCATCGATGAGGACTTTTGGAGCCTAAGCCCCAGTCATGTACCCTTAATGACTGCATGACACAATGCTTTATGCCTCACCTGGCCTAGTCAACACCAACATTGGGCTTTTGATGACTGGAAACACATTGCCTGGTTGGACAAGTCTTTTTTCAAATATTACCGAGCAGATCAATGTGTACAGATATGGAGACAACCTCATGAATCCATGGACTGTGAATTTCAGCAAGGTACTGTTCAAGCTGTTGGGTTCTCTGTAAAGGTGTGGGGAGTGAGCAGTTGGAGTGATATGGGACCCCTGACACGTCTAGATACGACTCTGACAGGTACCACGTATGTAAGCATCCTGTCTGATCACCTGCATCCGTTCATGTGCAGTGTGCATTCTGCCTGACTTGGGCAATTCCAGCACGACAATGTGACTCTCCAGATGGTCAGAATTGCTACATAGTGACTCCAGGAACACTCTTCTGAGTTTAAACACTTCGCTGGCCACCATACTCGTCAGACATGAACAGTGTTATACATATCTGGGACGGATCGCAACATGCTGTTCAGAAGGTATCTCCACCCCCTCGTACTCTTACGGATTTATGGACAGCACTGCAGGATTCATGGTGTCAATTCCCTACAGCATAACTTCAGACATTAGTCGAGTCCATGTCATATTATGCTGCAGCACATCTACGTGCTCACGGGAGCCTTACACGATATTAGGCTGGTGTACCAGTTTCTTTGACTCTTCAGTGTATTTATACCTGTGCCCAAGCCTTTGTATGTATGGAATTTATTTTTGACTTATGAAGCTTCTATGTATACAAGGTTTGAAGCAGTACAATTGGTGACATCAACAAAGAGCTTGTTTGCTTCACGAACATGAGAGACATCCACCTACAGCTGGCCGTGCAAAAACTACTGCCAATTAGGTCCATGCCAATAAAATGCTGCCTCTGTCATGGAATAATATAAGCTCACTGGGAATTGCGGATGTTTAAAGCAAAGTGGGAAATTGCTAGGAGTAAATGGGATTCAGGGTATAAAAATTTGCTTGCTTATGCCGCTTCTTCTGCTTCTATGATTTTACATGGGAGAGAAGTAACTTTAGGTCTCGTAGTCGAATTAAGTCGGGTGATGCTGAGGGAATTAGATTAGGAAATGAGACACTTAAAGTAGTAAAGGAGTTTTGCTATTTGGGGAGCAAAATAACTGATGATGGTCGAAGTAGAGAGGATATAAAATGTAGACTGGCAATGGCAAGGAAAGCGTTTCTGAAGAAGAGAAATTTGTTAACATCGAGTATAGATTTAAGTGTCAGGAAGACATTTCTGAAAGTATTTGTATGGAGTGTAGCCATGTATGGAAGTGAAACATGGACGATAAATAGTTTGGAGAAGAAGAGAACAGAAGCTTTCGAAATGTGGTGCTACAGAAGATTGCTGAAGATTAGATGGGTAGATCACATAACTAATGAGGAAGTATTGAATAGGATTGGGGAGAAGAGAAGTTTGTGGCACAACTTGACTAGAAGAAGAGATCGGTTGGTAGGACATGTTCTGAGGCATCAAGGGATCACCAATTTAGTATTGGAGGGCAGCGTGGAGGGTAAAAATCGTAGAAAGAGGCCAAGAGATGAATACAATAAGCAGATTCAGAAGGATGTAGGTTGCAGTAGGTACTGGGAGATGAAGAAGCTTGCACAAGACAGAGTAGCATGGAGAGCTGCATCAAACCAGTCTCAGGACTGAAGACCACCACAACAACAACAACATCATTAAACAATTTCAGTGGGCTTAAATTCTGCAACAGAATAATTGAGATGCTGTTTCTCAAATTAATTTAGTGTGATGGGAGGCCAGATGTGCTAAAAGAGTTTAAAAATTTAAGTGGATAATTGCTCCATAACTCTGTTAATAGAGATATGCTCTACATTTTCTCCTTCAACATGAGTAAGGATGTACAAGTTAATTCTAGCACTTTGATCATTTTTAGGTGTCAATATAGCACTTCCACAAAGCCAAAGGTTTTCATTAGTTGCTGTTTGCCTTTGTTGATCATCATAAATAGAAGAAATGATGTCTTAAAGTGGAAGTACTGCACAGCACAAATTACCAGGCAAAATTATTTGTCCCTCTTCTTTTGGATATGTGCCCACATCAACTTTATACACTATATCAAAAAGCTCCTATTCACAGCCGCAATTAAGCTGTTACATGCAGCCACATGATGTGTTGCCACAGACTTGAGCTCTTCAAGCATGCTGATTTTCGTTTAGTTATGGTGTGCTCTTCCCATATTATTAAGCAGCAAGTGGGTAGAACCCAAGCTTTGTCGCTGTTCCCAGAGGTGTCACAGATTGTGTGTTCAGTTACATCCACATGTATCAGAGTTGTATGAGCAGTATTACCACTGAGTAACAAACTGGGTGCTATTCATGATGAAGTCATAGCAAGAGCTATTTTTGCTTGGGCTTGTAATTGTGATAATAAGATTTTAGAGAGGACCGTTTTTCTTGTCCCACTAAGTGGATCCAGAAATAGAATTTCTTCCATATTACTGTCAACATACTGACAAATGTGTTCAAATACTGTGTGCTGCTGTTCTGATAGATTTTGGATGACATTTTGGAAGGTTTCCGAAAGTTCTGCTGGGTTATAACTTGCTGCAGACTCTCTGTTGATGCGTTTGCCTTCTTCTAATGGCACTGGAAAGATGTAATGAGGGAGAGGATTTCCTCCTATGGGCATAACCAAATTCTGAATAGCCACAAAGCAAAGATTATGAGCATAATTACACGAACTATAATTCAGTTCACTTCAATATTTTGTCCAATATTCCTATAAAAGTCTTTCACCACCCTAACCTGTTATTTTTCCACAACACTGCAGTATCAGAAAGGGCACAAAATACTAGCAAAATGGCAAAGAAATGATCAAGTAAAGTGGACTATTACTAACACATGCACCAGCCAGAGTCTCATCCCAGTGCTTGTCATCAACAAGTGTCGGTCTAGACTCACCCATTTTCTAGGCAATTTCATTCGAACACAAAACAAAAATCAAACTGTTATAAGTGGGAATCCAAAGAACCAAGTGAACTCAATAAATTTGTTTTACTTTTTTACCTGTGTTCATGGCTTCTGCTTTAACAGAAGCGTGAAGCACAAGTTAAGATGTCTGCACTGTAGGAGATAGTCAGGGCTATTCCACCCCCCCCCCCCCCCCTTTTCCCCCAGTGGCTCCTCACTTCATGGTGGTCTATACAGGGGTTCAGCTTGCCTCATTCACATCCACTCCATATAATGCCCTCTAGCAACAGGCCAACATACAGTTAACACACTGTATGTAACCCCAATTAATGCAATTGGTTCACATGGAAATTTTTCTAGAAGGTACTTATATCTACAAAATGATAAGTTCTACAACTGTAAATCTTCCTTTAATGGTAAACCAAAAAAAAGTGTACGTACTCAAACATATCCACATGAAAGTGATCTTCAACTTTTGATTCTTTGAACTTCAAATTCTTTGGTGGTCGAAAATAAGGTTGCACTACTGGAAGGCCCAAAGGTGTAATCCATTCTACATTCTGACCACATATTTGAGATATCAACCGTGCACATTCCGTAAACCAGTCCTAGAACAGATATGTGATTTACACCAAGCATAATTCAAAATAATGACACAAAAGATATACAACTATAGGGACCAGCTAATTAAAACATAGAAAAAACAGGATACCAAAACATGACCTGCACATAAAGAGCTGTTGTATCAATGAAAAAATCAATTTTTGAAAATATAATATACTAGGATAGGTAAAAAATCTAGCCACTAAGCAGCATCAGGAGAAAAAACAAAAAAGTTAAGGATATGTGCAAGCTTTTGGAGCCAGTGGCTCATTCTTCTGGCAGAAGGGCTGAAGGCGCAATAACTTACAGTCTGGCAAGCCTTCCATGAGCTTCCATTTTCCCATAAATCTCCCCATTTTCTAAACCTCATCACCCTTTTTCCTTTACCCCTCTTCCTTCCCCTCCAACCCTTCTGCCAAAAGATGCATCACTGGCTCTGAAAGCTTGCACATTTCCTCAACTTTTTGTGTGTTTTCTTCTACTGCTGATTGGTGAGTAGATTTTTTACCTATAAACATGTAGAGATGTGTTATACAATCACATCCAAGGGCTGTATCACATTAACCCCACATGACTGATCAGCAATGAATGTTCTGGAACATGACTACCCTGAGAATGCTTTCTGAGAAGTTTTCTGTTTTTATTTCATGTGTCTAATACATTTAAAATAATATAAACTTGTTAATGAGAAAATGCCAACTTGCACCATAGTCTGGGGTCAGTGTTGAACTGTAGGGAGCCTTATAAATGAGTGCATAGTAAAGTCTAAAGTTTGGAGGAAGGCAATGGTATACCATCTCCAAAAGAACCATGCCTAGTAGAGGAATGTAGTGTTCAAACCAACTTCTGCATTCATCACAGCTTTATTTATATACACTTAATTGCCATATAATTACAATCAAACATTCTGGAAATACATTTACTAAACCACACTTAATAACGGCACCTTCATATGCAAGTTTCTTTCTAAACATAAGGACAACCTGAAATATAGTTTTAACATGAAACAGAGAAACTACACACAAACAACAGCACCACTGATATTACTATACACTTATTTCAGATTTCTGCAACTGGTTCTATTACTAATGAATACAGAGGCTAGCGTTCAAAAGTAATGCAGTCAAGAGAAATAGAAGCACATTTCCTGAATTGTATATTGGAAAGATAGTAGAATGAGGTGAAGCTAAATCTCATGACATCTGATTTAGAAATGTGCACAAATTATGTTATTAGAAAGGTAATAAAACTGAATAACTGCACCACTGAAAAATCCTTGGTGCAATATAAATAATTTAAGTAGTAAAGGAATCAACTAACTGCACAGCTGTGATTGTGAAGTTTTGATAAACACATAAACAACAATGAGAAATTGTCTAGCTTTTGGATTAATCATTGTTCTGAGCTAGAGTAAGACAACCCCCCACACACACAATGTTGTGGTGGCACTGCAACAGATGGTTATGTTGAGTGGAGTGTGCCAGTAGAAAGCAGAGGAGAGGAGTAAGGGGAAGGTTTGGAGAAGGATGACCGACAGGTGCGATGAAGAGGCAGTTGCACACGGGATAGGGATGTGGCACCAATGTGCTTGTTCTGCCCACAGGCAGAGTGGTTGTAAGCAGCATATTATGACACAGAGGAGTGGATTAGCAGGGAGAGATAGAACAAATGAAGGCGGAGATTGTGGAGAAGAGGGTGCTGGTGTAGGATGGGTGAATTTAGGGTGATGGGGTGGTGTTGGGGGCATGGGCTAGAGGAGACTGAGGCCAGGAGGATTACAGGATATGAGCACAATGCTTTCATGAGTACGTCCTTGCTAGTTCTGACAGAGGATTTAGATGAAAGTTGGCAAAGTTCTCAGCCTTGTTTATGAGCCTAATCATCACTCATCACTCCAACAATTTTGCTACCTACATTATTTGTACTGCCAAAAAATCACACAATCCTTTTACAAAATAAACCCTGATATCTGGTTCTGTATTACTTTGTTGCACAGAATCTTGTTTCCACAATGGCAGTGGCAATGACAATGGTAATCATGGCTAAGCATCAGGTACAAAATTATGGGTACCCTTGATAACTTTGAAATTAAACTTTTGCAAATAAAGCACAAAAGTGATTACGCGGCTGTTTACTGAAAACTTTGAGATACGTAATATATTCTCAGTATACACAGTGGCTTTTCATCCTGCTATGGGGTATCTACTTTTCTTCTCCTCCTTCTTCTTCTTCTTCTTCTTCTTCTTCTTCAAACAAATAATTCGACTTGTGACATTTCCAGATAGTACTTGCAAAAGCAATAATATGATTTGGCCCACCTGCAACATACAGTGCTCTTTGAAACACCTCACCATCAATACCATAGTTTGAATCATTCATTGCAAGCTTGAAATCTAAATCGAAAAATTTGGATAGCACGAGGGGCTTTCAATAAGTAGTGAAACACATATTTTTCTTGGCCGACTTCAGTTGAAAAAAATGCAGAACTTATTTCAGTCCCTATAGTTTCATGAAGTCTTGATAAGTGGCGACGTCATAATATAGCCTTCAAAATGGAGTCTGTAAAGGAGGTGCATTCCAAGCAGAGAGCTGTCATTGAGTGTCTTTTGGTGGAAAACCAGAGCATCACAGGCACTTGTAGAATGTCTATAGAGATCTGGCAGTGAACAAATGTATGGTGAGCTGTTGGACAAGGAGTTTGTCATCATCACAAGATCATGCAATCATGAAAACCAGTCCGATCTCCTGTGTGCCAACAGCCCACACACAGCTGTGACTCCAGCAATGCTGAAACATGCAGACACTCTTATTCAAGGTGATCAATGGATCACAATCATACACCTCACTGGTAACTGGATCTCTCTGCTGATAGTGCTGACACACTCACCCACCAGTTGGGGTACTCAAAGGTGTGCGCATGCTGGGTTCCTCACTGCCTAACAGAAGACCATAAAGAGCAATGAAGGGCCATATGTGTTGAAATGCTACTGTTACGAGGCTGATCATGATAATTTTTTTGTGTACATCATCACATGTGGTGAAACCTGGGTTCATCACTTTGAACTGGAAACAAAATGGCAATCTCTGAAGAAAACGTTCAAAGCCACATTCTCAGACAGTAAAGTCATTGCAACAGTCTTCTGAGGCTCTGAAGGGGTTATTCCATTTGACATTCTCTCTCATAGGCAACAATCAACTCTGACATTATAACAATATTTGTTTATGGTTCACTTAATTTTGTTATAATTTTTTTTCCTTTAAAATTTTCGCATATCGGTACTATATTTTCTGTATATGTAAAGAAAAGTGTGTTATACAGGAGATTGAAGTTCTTTGTATTGTATGTGAGTAATGTAAGTAAAATACTATGTAAATTGTTTATTATGTTAAATAATTTTCTGATGACCTTTCGTATTTAAAAATATTTGTGTGCATAAGTTGTTCATGTTGTTGTAAATATGACAATTTAAGAAATGGTCACACTTAGCAACAATATAAGAAACAGGTGTTATGTAAAAGCCAGTGTGCTTTTGTTTAAAACGAAAGTGGCTCTGAGGAGCGGAAAAGGTGGCAAGGGCAAACTGACATGCTACCTAGAGCAAGCACAGGAAGTAAATCACACAGTCTGTAGGCAGCAGTGATTGACACAACACCTGTGTGGAGCAGGAGAAGCTTTGCCTGCAAATTCACACAAAATGCCTTGGATGGAGACTGCAAATGGCTTACAGCATAGCTACAAGTTGTTGGGCTACTGTATGTAGAACTGACTGATGCCAAGGAGAGAAATTGAGCCATACCGCAAGAGATTTGCAGGTCGCACTGCAGGTAGTGTAACCACCATAATTGTTCGCCACACCGGAGGCTACAGCTACCAGATAAGACTTTTATAGTAAATTTACTTTTGTACAGTGTGAAACATTAATTTAAACTGTATTTTAATAATCATTCTTGAACTATAAAGAAAGTAGTTCACCCTGTTATTTCATCGTAATCATAAACCTGTATAGGGTTCCTTTCTGGTGTGTGATGAATCTGAGTATCCTATTTTACAGACTTATTAAGTGCCAAGTTAATATAAAGACATACCATTTCAATTATTTTTGTGTTTTCTTTACAATTGCAAAGTGTTATAGTAAAAGTTTGCTCAGGTAAAATTCAATCAGAACGTAGCCAAGTTATCAGAACCTGGTAAACGACTATACAGAGTTTGTTCAAATAATAATAGCCTTTGAAAGTAAATTCCAGTGAGGAAGAGGTTTTCTTGAAATGAATTGATCAGTATAAAAAGTGTGTGCTTTAGTATCTAAGTAATTACGTATTTAAGTTGTTTATTATAGAAAATGCTTTTCTATAGCTCCCCCCTGGCCAAACTTTTTAGTTTCCTAATCTACTGGGCTTTCTCTCTTTTAAAAATATAATGTATAAGGGTGCAGTAGTCAAAAAGAAATTCCAGTGTCTGCACCAATATTGTTTATGTGCAGTAATATTTAATTTGGAAAACCAAATTAAACAGTACGAAGAAAGTAGGCAAAATTCATACTTCTGTTTTTCCAATACTTCAGTGTTTCATTGCCTGGATAGGCTGGCGACCATTAGTACATGTTTTAAACCACTAAATGTACTTGGAACCGAGTTGTCCTAGCTTCAGTATAATATTATTCATTCTGCATTTCTATTTAACTGCTGGGTAAAAATCTTAGGAAACGAATTGAATAGACTGATTTACTTATCCATTAGACACAACACAAGGTCAAATCCTGTAAAGAGAGTAACTCTATTAATTAGCTTTTCCTAGTAAGAGGAATATCCTCCCATAGTGTACTTTAGTTGGAAACTAAACTAAATTTTAGTAAGAGTGTTATATGTAGCATTTCCCGTAACAGCACCATTTTTTTCTGTTGGGGTATGGTATATGCGACAACATTGAGACAGGGTTTCCTGTTATTCAGATAAAAACATATAAATTACAATAGTAAAGGTAGGGTTATAAAGTGTGGCTGTGATACTCTCAGGAAATTGAAGAAATGACTTCAGTGTGTTCCTCATCACAAAACTGCAAATGAATTTCAAATTTTCCATGACAAAGCAATACCTCATACAAGTCTGTGCATCCAAGAGGATCTCAAAAAACTTCATTGGACTCATCTTCCTCACCCATCCTACAGCCCAGATCTCACACCTCCTGACTTCCACCCGTTTGGCCCAATGAAGAATACACTCCATGGAAAGCCGTATGTGGATGATGGGGAGGTTACTGATGCAATACCCTTTTTCTACAATCTTGGTAATTACTACATCATCTATATACTTAATTAATTTTTCTCACAATATTTCTCCAAGATATGAGCTTAAAACTCTTATAAATACTGTTACGGATACATTAAAACCAATTGTCAACACACAGAATTATATGATTTGCTTAGAAATAAAAATAAATAAAGTAGTGTATGTATGTGTTTCAGGGTGTAATGGCATCCACCAGTAGCCAAACATGAAGTCCACACTGCTAATGTCTTAGGCCCCTGAGAAATTATCCATAAGTATGTCCATAGCAATCAGTCAGTCTTGTTTCATCTGCATGAGTTAATTTAGCAACCAAACATCTACAAACATACTACATACTGGCTGATCCATCATTCTTCTTTACTACTGGACAAGAGGTACTGAAAAGGTTTTGTGCTCTCACTACTATTCCCAGCCCATCACATGCTTAATTTCATCAGCTACTGCTTCTTTTAGTGACAATGACTTGTGTTTGTCAGCCATACTATACTGGAAAGGGCAGATCTTAAACCAGCATTCCTTTCTTATTCCCGATGACATTTATTTATTTGAGTGCCCCAGTCAAAGCCTACGCACAGACCTCTGCAAAGTCTGGCTTATACAGGAGCAAACACTAACAAAAATGCATTAGTGAAATGAAGTTTCTCTCATTGTAAACAGTTGGTGTGTGAGAGAAAACAGTATCTGGTCATGTTCATTTTGCATTCACTGGTGCCTCCTCTATTTTTTGACTTACAGCATATCAGTTAAGGAAGTTCAGATGCTCTCCAATTCCATACTTGTCTTGGTGTGGACGGTGATGGACATTCACTACTTCACCATTTGCTGTTTTTGTGCATTAATAGTTGTTTATGTTTAATGTTTGTAGTGACAGAATATGCCAAAAGTTTGGAATTCAAGTAACACTTCCAATGCAGTATCATTTCATAGCAATACGAAATAGACTGTTAAAAAAGGGGGGGGGGGGGGGCTATTGAGACATGCTGAATAAAAGCTTTTCTGCAGGTTATGGGACACTGCTGCTAAGTGTTGCAGTTGTACAAATGTAAAAATTGAGCTATACTAAATCTCTTGCAGCTGAATTATGACATTTGGTAGCCTAATGTGGGCAGTTGTTAGCACTTCTTAAGAGTTACTTAATAATCTCTTGACATCTATCCAGAATTTGCTTCATTTACATAAGGATCGTTCAGATGAAGAGGTACAAAATGTTGTAACATTCAAAGTGGTTGAGATTTGCGTATGTCACTTTGGGATAATGTAGTAAGTCAGTGATGGATGTGAATGTAGTTTTGTAATCTCCCCTAACAAATTCAAGACAGTGACCTCAGCAGGCAAGGTGATGCTCACCATCTTCGTCAATGTCCGAGGTCTGATATGCATTGAATTCCTCGAGCACGGAAAAACCATTAACAGTGATGTGTACTGTGAGACACTCCTTAGTCCGTGCAAATCCATCAAGAGCAAATGGCCTGGGCTGCTCACAGAGGGAGTAATTTTGCTCCAGTCCACACATCTCCAATGTCGCACACCTCCAAGGTCACACAAAGTATAATGTCCAAGCTGAAGTGGGATCAGCCTAAGTATCCCCCTACAGCTTGGACATGTCTTCTGTGACTTCCATGTGGCTGGCCTGCTAAAAACATCTGAAATGGGAGCACTTTAACTTGAATGACAAACTGAAGAACACAGTGGAGGACTGGCTCCTGCCATAGCCCCAGGAATTCTGGGAACGGGGAATACTACATCTCGAGAAACAGTGGGATAGTTGTGCTCAGGCCTGTAGTGATTACTTTTGAATAAAGACTTCACTTACAACCACATTGTTCTTATGTGCCTTTTTTTGAACAACCTTCATATTTCTTTAATTCATTATTAGGTATATGATGCATCTAGTTGTATAAGTTTATAATATTCATTGTTATAACTTTGTACTTTTGTCCTACTGGAGGCCTCAAAGCTTTAAACTAACTTAGTTATAGGGGGACTCAGAACCAGGTCATAATTTGGCATTTCTCTAATTAACAAACCATTTCCACATGTAAAAGAAAACATGAGTGACAGACACAGTTCTGGGACCAACTAAGGATTGAACCTCAGGCCTTGTAAGTTGTAGTCTGATACTTACTTATCTGACCAGAGTCACACCAAAATACGTACTATGCAAAACAACGAAATATACAATTTTTACTTGCAACATTAAAGAAAAGACCAGAACAGATTTATGCAAGTGAAGTAATGGTTCAAATATTAATGATGACATGGTAAATACAGTGAAGAGATACGAAAAGACTGTTAAAAAAAGGGGGGGGGGGCTATTGAGAAGTGCTGAATACAAGCTTTTCTGCAGGTTATGGGACACTGCTGCAAAGTGTTGCAGTTGTACAAATGTACAAATGTCACAGATCCCATAGGCAGCTCTGATCATGTAATAGTAAGTAGAGAAATCCGTTACTTATATTTGTTTACAGTTTGGTTTAGACTATTTATAATTCCTTTGGCACTCCACAACTTGAGTTTGGCTCTTGTTGTCACCAAAAGAAATTTTTACAAATGTAATAGTTTCTGGCAGCTTGTTCCTTCAATAATTTTTACATTTTATGATAAAAATAAAATTAAATAATTTGATTGCTTCCAGAGTCAGGATAAATGTAAAACTTTGGCAACAGCTCATAAGCAGAGAAAGAGAGAACCCTTGTATTCTATACACTTATGCAATAAATTATGTTCACAAAACCAGATTAAATACACTTATTCCAAGGCTTGATAGCTGACCAAATCATGAGAATAATTAAGTACCTGTATCTCCTTCGTGGATGTAAACATCTCTCGCAAACTATCAAATGTTTTAGTTACGAGGTAAGTTGATGCTGGCCACACAAACTCCTTTGGGAAGCCTTCCAGATCTGCAATAAACAGTTAGAAGAAAATAATTCAACATGCATTCAATATAAGAGTAATTTATTTTGGAGATGTTGAGTTGCAGATAAGTAGAACAAAAAGACTGTCACAAATTAAGCTTTTGGCAAATAACACCTTCGTCAAAAATAAACACAAACACACACACACACAAATGCAACTCACACTACCAGGTAGTCTGGCTTCAGCTACCGGAGACTGTGGTCATACGTGTGAGAGCTGTGTTTATGTGAGTGTGTTTGTGTGTGTCTGTCATTTATTTCTCACAAAGTCATTGTTGGCTGAAAGCTTATTTTGTGACAGTCTTTTTGTTGTGCCTATCTGTGACTCAGCATCTCCACTATATGGTGAGTAGCGACTATGTAATTAGATGAATGACGAACACTAACTTCACGTAATGAAGGTTTATTCAGCACTTGCACATACAAGAGCGTGGAGCAAACTGCCTCCGGCAAGAACACATACAGTATATATATAGCTATAGAACATTTCAGTACAATGATTACTGACATTTGTGAATACTTCTAGAATGCTCAAATTGAATATAGAAATTAAAATTTTACATTCCAGGTGAGTTTTGAACTCACAACCCTCCATGCAACAGTTTAGTTTCATAACCACTACAACACGGTGCTAATTAGCTTCTTCTGTGACATTTTTCCCCCCTTAAGAGAACAGTGTCTTGGTGTCATGTCCTCCTAGTCTGGGAATGAGTCATCTGTCCTGCATACTCCTACTACTGATGACTGATTCTTGACCTGGCGGTGAACTTCTTAGAACTTCTTTTGCCGCTACGCTCTTCATCAACTTTCCACTTGTTGCCTGTCGCTGGAGCTTCGAATTTACCCTGGGCTGCAGAGTCCTTATAGGGCTTCGTTCGAAGGAAGTGGACTGTATCTCTGATCATTCATCGTCTTTGTCGGGGTCGAAATCTTCAACTTCATAAGTAACAGCAGATAACAGTCTTACAACCTTATAAGGTCCAAGTAGTGTCATAGGAGCTTCTCAGAGAGACCAACCTTCCAAACAGGAGTGAAGATCCAGATGAGGTAGACAACAGGGTGGTGGCTCATATCATACCTTCGGTGGCCGTTTTCTTGAGCCTGCAGCATGCAGAATTGAGCGAACTGTCAAGCTTCCTCAGCTCTGGTTAATGTAGTCATCTTCCACGTCATCAGGATGCAACAGAAACACAGTGCCCTTCGTCATAGTTGCCTCTCACCTATGCACCAGGAGAACTTGCAAAAATCCTGTGGTGTCTTGTTTGGCGGTGTTGTAGGCAAACGTCATGAAAGGTAGCACCTCATCCCACTCTCTGCTCAACACTGACAAACATTGATAGTATGTCAGCCAAGGTCTCATTAAGGGTTCAGTAAGCCTGTTAGTTGGATGGTAGGCAGTTGTCATGTGATGAGTAATGTTGCACCAACAGTTTCTATCTGTCACGAGATTCGATTGGAAAACTTTCCCTCGATCCGTAATTAATGACCTCGGAGCACCTTGTTTTAATACAATGTCTTCCATGATGAATTTGGCTACCTCGGATGCTTAGTCTGTTTTCATGGCTTTTGCACAGCATAGCATGTCAGATAATCAGTGCAAACAATAATCCATCTATTGCCACAAGCAAATGTTGGAAATCATCAATCCCAACACACTGTAAAGGCGTTTCGGCTGGTGGAATTGGTATGAGTCAGCCATGTGGTTTCTGAGAAACTGCCTTTCTCCTCTAGCACTCTCGACAGTGCGACACACAGTGACGGAGACTCCTAAATAAAACTGGATAGAAAAATCTCTTGCAGATACTATCGTATGTCTTAATAAAAGCTAAATGTCCGGCCTGAGATATGTCATAGAATTTCTGTAGAACATCTAAGCACATGTGTTTAGGAATCACTGGTAGCCACCTCTTTCCAAACAGATCAAAGTTTTTCTTGCAAAGTAATCCATTAACTACCTTAAATTGTCCTTTCACATCCTCCGAGTCATTTAAGGCAAGCATAATTTGAGATATCTTGTTGTCCTCCTTCTGGTCAGCTGAGAGATCCTGGAGTGCAGCGAGACAATCACTATCTTCATCATAGTCTTGATGGTCTTGCACAGGTTTTCTTGAGAGACCGTTGGCATCTTGGTGTTTTCTTCCACTTTTGTACACTATGGTAATGTCATACTCTTCAACAAGAAGTGCACATCTTGCAAGTCTTCCTGTTAGTTCCTTAACACCTGTCAACCAACAAAGTAAATGATGGTCTGTAACAACTGTGAATAGTCTTCCATAGAGACACTGTCGAAATTTGTACATGGCCCAGATCACAGCAAGACATTCTCTTTCTGTAGTTCAGTAGTTTCTCTCGGCTTTTGTAAGTGTCCTAGAAGCATTGGCTATAACCTTCTCTTTTTCATCTGAAATTAAACCAGAACAGCACCGATCCCATACCTGCTGGCATATGTGTTGATTGGGTTAGATTAGATTCGGTTTTTCTTTCATGAGCCAAAAAATGAGATGATTCTCATGGGTGTGGAACATGTCAGAAAGTATGACACAGAAACATAAAACATTTGAATATAATACTTACTACCCTGATCATTTGTCAGGAAAATAAGTTGATACAATGCAGTAAACTGGGACAGCTAATATTTACAGAATTAACACACTGTCAGAATGAAACACTGTTTGTGCACTATTAATAAATTTACCATATGCAAATTACCTAATCTTTACTATTATGACCAAGTGTTGTTAAAACTGAAATCTAACAGGTATTTTTACTTAAGCTGACTTAACAGTCTCTGTTAAGATATTCAACTATGGAGTAGGAGGAGTTGCCAATCAATAAGTCTTTCAAACTCTGTTTAAACTGTGCTTTATCTGAAACCAAGTTTTTAATGGTTGCTGGCAATTTACTAAAAATGTGTGTTCCTGAATATTGACCCTTTTTTCGACCAAGGTGAGTGATTTTAGGCCTTTATGTAGATTATTGTTATTCCTAGTATTGATACTGTGTACTGAGCTATTGGTTTGAAATAGAGATGTATTGAGGAATAAATATACTGAGAAGCAGTGGTTAGAATACAAAGTTCCTTGAACAGGTTTCTACAAGATGTTCTTGAATTTACACTACAAATGATTCTTATCACACGCTTTTGCACTCTAAAAACTTTTGCTTGGTTTGATGAGTTGCACCAGAATATGATCCAATATGACATAATAGAATGAAAGTAAGCAAAATATGCAAGCTTTTTAATATCTATATCTCCTACATCTGACATCTTTCTCACGGCAAATACAGACTTGTTTAGGTGCTTAAGCAATTCTGTGGTATGCCCTTCCCAACTGAATTTATTATCGAGTTGCAATCCCAGAAATTTAACACTATCAACCTGTAGTTCTGTAGGTATTCTCTCATCATACAGACCATGTACAGGGTCAGTCATCAGAGCTTTTCATAGCACATCGAAAGAATCTTGTTGAGCACCACCCCAGATAAATTTAGCATCAGCTTTTAACACCTCTTGGAGTGGCCTGGCTTTGATACAAAAGTCCTTGATAAAATGACAGTAATAAGAACATAATCCAAGGAAGCCTCTCAGATCTATAATAATTTTATGAATAGGAAATTACGTTATGGATCTCATCTTTTCTGGGTCTGGCTGTGCACCTTTGTTTGACACAAGGTGTCCAAATATTTTGATTTCTTTTGCTCCAAACAGACACTTTCTTGGATTAAGTTTCAGTCCGCCTAGTCGGAGACACTTAAGAACAGCCCTCAGTCTTTTTATATGCTCATCAGATGTCTCTGAGAACACTATAATGTCATCTAAATAACAAAGACACATATTCTAATTCAGGTGCCTTAGAAGATTATCCACCATCCATTCAAAAGTTTCTGGTGCATTACACAAACCAAATGGCATTACCTTAAACTCATACAGGCCCTCAGTGGTGATTAATGCAGTTTTCTCATGATCAGCCTCATCTACTTCTATTTGCCAATATCCCAAGTACATGTCCATGGTTTAGGAAAACTTGGCCCCCTTCAGACCATCTAGTATATCGTCAATTCATGGAAGAGGGTAAATGTTCCTTTTCTTTATCTTATTAAGCTTCCTGCAACCAACACAAAAGTGCCAACTGACATCCTTCTTCCTGACGAGGACCACTGGTGACTACCATGAGCTCTGCGAAGGCTGAATTATGTCATTTTTCATCATTTGCTCTACCTCATTGCGAATTATTAGAGGTTCCGCTTCTGACACATGGTATGCTCTCTGGCTTATTGGTTGATGGTCTCCAGTGCTAATCCGTTGCTTCACCGTCGATTTTCTAATTTGCTTTTCACCTGTGGACTGATGCAATCAGAGAACTCTTGAAGAATGGCAAGTAGCTTCTTCTGCTGTTCCTTTGTGAGATCTGGTGATAGTTGAGCTAGAAGATCTTGTCTCATAGTGGTAGCGCTAATTTCGCCCACAGACCCGGCATGGGAGGTTTCTATGACACTCAGCTATTCTGCAATTAATGGCTCAGCGTTTGCTATGTACATGCATGTTGGAAGGATCTGTGGCTCTCAGCGACAGTTAACTCTCCACAATTCATCAAATCTGTTCTTAAATGAGATGACAGAGACTGGGATGACCAAGTTGTTCTTCGGTGGTATGCTTCTCTCACACTCCACTACAAGATCCAAGGGTTGATGCATGGCATGACATGTGCCACTTACCTTTCTAGTGGTGACTGCAGAAATGATCACTTCTTCCAGCCCATACAGTCTCCACACACTCAGATGCACAACTTCCTGTCCACAGTATCTCATCTCGTCTAGCATAATCTTCAGGCGACAATAATCTATAACTGCCTGAGAAGCTTTCAAAAAGTCTCATCCGAGAATGGTGTCATGACTACACACTAAGGGCTGCATATGGGCACTTATACCCACATGAATGATACATCTTACTGTAGGTTTTACATATTTCCCATTAGCCACCTTCAGCAAAGATGTGTTGATGCCGACGAATACAGTTTTCTGGAACTGGCAATGGTACTTCTCCGAAATGAGTGAATACGATGCTTCAGAGTCCAAAAGAGCTTGGGCTGGTCAGCCATCCACGAGGATATCGACGTAGTTTCCTATCATTTTTGTAGTCATCAACGGCGGAGGATTTTTCTCTTTGGCGGCCTCACCTGCAAGCTGTTGCACACTTTAGTTTTGCAGGTTGCGGCCGCTAGGTGATCGGCTGGAGCTTCTAAACGGCGATGTAGACTTTGATCGGTGTGTTGGGGAGCGTCTTCTCCAGCGGCTAGCTTGCTGCAATGGTGACCTACATCGTCCTGCACCCACATCTTCTTGTTCATCTTTGTCGTCCCAGAGTTGGCGTCGGCTAATATCGGTCTGCTGTCTTCTGGCGTGGGCTGCCTTTCTAGACAATAGCACACCACATGTCTCGGTCGTCTGCAGTGGAAACATACTGGCTGGTTATCCTGGGTCCTCCAGATGTCAGTCTTCCTTGGTGCCCAAACAGGTCCCTCATGCGGCATTGCAGGAACATAACTTCGCCTGGGTGTCGATTTTTCACCTTTTTAAAGGGAAATGAAGGACGAGAGACTGGGTTCAATGTCTGTTCCACTACCTCCCTTATTACCTCTTGTAGCATCTCGGTTTTTTGGCTCGCCGTGTAATCCAAGTGCCTTCTGAACATCCTCTCTCACTATCTGACGAAGAATACTTCAGAAATCTGATTCTTCCTTTATCACAGACATCAATACAACATTTGGAAGCCATTCGAACTTCTTCTGTGTAATTCTTTTTTGACGCATTGTCTTGATATACTGGTACAATTTTATGAGGTGGTCTGCTGTCAAAACCTCCTTCAGAGGTAGGGCTTGATACATGGCCTCAGCAACACCCTTCATGAGATGTGCAATCTTGTCTTCCTCCTTCATTCTAGGATCCACTATTTTACATAGCTCCAAGACATCTTGAATGTAGGATGCTGTAGTTTCTCCTGGATGCTGTGTCCTGCACTTTAATTTATCTTCAGCCTTGCACTTCTCTCATTGCGTGTTGCCAAAATAATTGCGCAGTTCTGCCTGGAATACTACCCAGCTTGTGAACTTCTCCTTATTGTTCTCATACCATTGCTTGTCAGTGCCCTCCAAGCAGAGAGACATGTTAGCCAAACACATGGTGTCATCCCATTTGCTAAATTTGGCTATACGCTCATATACCTTCAGTCACTTGTTTTGATATTGGCCATCGTCTATTCACCAGAATTCACCAATTCACCAGAATAATGTTACGTAGAAGAAGGTGTAATTAGATGAATGACGAACACTCACTTCATTTAACAAAGGTTTATTCAGTAATTGCACATACAAGAGCACAGAGGGAACTGCATCCAGCCAGAACATATACAGTATATATACAGCTACAGAATGATTCTAGTACAATGATTCGTGACATTTGTGGATACTTCTAGAATGTACTCGAACCGAATAGAGAACTTAAAATTGTACAGTCCAAGTGAGGTTTAAACTCATGACCCTCCATGCAACAGTTAAGTATCATAACCATTACACCATGGTCCTACTCAGCTTCTTCTGTGACAATATTGTTACATTCCATTGTGGATTTTCCATTGTTAGATATCTTTTTTGTCACCTTAACGGAATATACTATAAAACCAATGTGATATAGATACAGAAATTTGAATGTGATGTTTTAAAAGGGACCCTTTTGTAAGATTTATGTCATTTATTTATTAATTTTTTGAGGGGGTACATAATAATGTATGCGAGTACATAAAAATGCAATCAAAACACGGTGAATAGATACAGGACAAAGCATCTGAGAATGGGAACCAACAATATGACGGAATCAAGAGAATATCAGGGTTATAATACTAAATGTAATGAATATCAAGAAGCCTATACAATTATGGGGTAAAATTTAATTGCCAGAAGAGAATGCGTAGTTTTAATCAAAGTGCTCTAACCTTAATTTTGATGTTTTGCTACATGATTTTACTCACAACATTACCAGCTATGATTCAGTAGTACTTGATCACTTACTTCTACACATGATATTGTTACTGAAATTAATAATCTTATTATGTGATTAAATAAACTACGTGACATTTCAGGTGAGTACACTAAGATTGCCATATAAATGCTTTAGTCGCGCGATTCCTCTAGTCGGATCTTCTGATGGTCTACAAAATCTAGCAAATCCCTTTCCCTCTGTGCCTACAAGGAATGTGGTCATCAACCGAAAAGTTATTTTGAACACTAAAGTGCTTTATTCAACATCATGCTATTAACTGGGAATAAACTTTTAATCTTACTCACTCAAGACTGATCTTTACAGCAGCAGTGAGTGCCGAGAAATATGTCCATTCCCATATTATATTTGTCTTAGTTTTGTGATGAACAGCCAAGACAGCTGTTCCGAGTAAGGCTGTTATCAATGCTGTGGTTGCAGTGCCTCTTGTCTCTTCAATGCCTATGATCATCATCATGAGAATGAATGCAGCTTTTGAACCTGCAGTGCGGACTGATGGAGTTTTTGAAACTTTAACAGTGGAAGGAACACCAGGAAAGTACAAATAAGTTCTTTTCTGCATTAAAGTTAGCAGCTAAAGTAATGATAATTATAGACAACAATGACTTAGATGAAATGATAATGGCAGTTAATCACACCTACAGATAGTAGGGCTAAACAAGAATTATGCCTGCAGATATCAAATCAAAACAAATTATTAAATCTCCCAGTGGATAATTAACTAAAAAGCTAAATAGCCAAAACAAAAAAACAGAGAACTTGTCAGCTGCCACTGAAGCATCTAACCAATGTAATATTCATTGATTTGTTGAATTAAATGAAAATATGCCAAAACTTGACAAACAACTGGAAAATCATACTGCAAAGTTGCAAGCAGAAAAGGAACAATTAATATTAGATATTAATATAATTATTGATAACTGAACAATTTAAAATTAACATTAGAAGAAGAGCTGATGTAAATAACAAGTGTTTGAAAGAAGAGTTTAATAATAATTAGTAGTTCTGAGAACTGAAGTCTTGGAATTTGTGCAGGAAGTGTCATCTGATGTAAATTCACAAAGAAAATTATGGGAAATGGCTTCTTGGATGTAGCAACTGAGTTACGGAAAAACTGACAGGAATTCAAAGCTATACACAAATAGGTCAACTGTAACATTCACTTGATTACAGAACTGAAAGAAATATTTCAAGAAAATCTGGCTAGCGAAATGGGAATATTACACTAAATACCAATAGATTTTGTACACAGATCAGAGCATACCTTGAATAAGTTACATGAAATTACTAGCCAGATGGCAAAGATCGCTAACAACACTGATGTTAAATGTACAGATAGTACTACTAATAAAGATAGTGGGGATAGACATGGTGAGACTTATACTATTCATTTGAAGGAGAAATTTGAGGAATCTGCAACCAGAGGAAAATTAAAAGGAAGTACTAAGCCCTCAGCCAGAATGACAGTGAGAAATCCGAATAAGCAGTGGGAGATAATTTGTTTAGTAAGTGAAGGTTATGCATACAATAAGTTTCCATTTTTCAAGCCTGAAGGAAAATACACCCTATAGTCACTTTGAAGACATTTGAAGATGCTTTTCCACTAGTGTGTGATGATGAAAAGAACATTAAATTTATATCAAGGTAACTTCAGGTCGAAGCTGGATAAAGGGGAATGCTTAATGAAAAAGAATTCCAGAATTGGAAAGATTTTTGAAGGTAATTTAAGAATAATTATTGGATTGAGGGATAACACCAGAAACTAACCATAGAATTACTTAACCCCAGACCATACAGGTATACATGGTGTGGCTTCCGAAGTCTTTTGAATTGTACCTAACAAGGGTAAAGTTCTTAGTCAGACCAATAAATGAGAGCCATCTAATGACAGTATTAATGAGTAAAATGGCCACTAGGGGGTGGCACTCTTATTTGGTTACTTTTTAAACTTTTTGATATTTTTCTTAGGCTACCCCCTCCCCCTCCCTCTTTTTTCGAATGTAAAGATGCAAAACTTTGTAACAACCAAACCCGTTGAAATTTGCATATGGTGTTTGGGGTAATGTTATGAGACTTCTAAGGATGTGGAAGCATGTGTCGTCACCTCCCTCAACAAAATTCAATGGTGAGCCTTCATCAGCAGGTGAGATGATGCTTACTATCTTCAAAGACATCCATGGTCTGACACTCATTGAATTCCTCCAGCATGGAAACACTATGGACAGTGGCATGTACAGTGAGACACTTTGCAGCCAACAAAGTTCTGTGAAGAAGAAATGGCCTGAGCTGCTGACAGAGGGAGTGATTCTGCTCCACAACACCACTTGTCCACACATCTCCCAGGTCACACCAAGTGTAATGGCCAAGTCGAAGTGGGAGCAGCTTGACCATCCACCTTACAGTCCAGAGTTTCATGTGTCTGGTCTGCTAAAAAAACACCTCAAAGGAAAGTGTTTCAACTCGGATGACAAACTGAATGGTACAGTGAATGACTGGCTCCTGACTGAGCCACAGGAAATCTGGGAACAGGGAATCCTTCAGTTCGTGAAACAGTGGAATATTTATGCTCAGGCCTCTGGTGATTACTTTTGAATAAAGACTTCAATTACACCTCCAGTGTTATTTCATTTCTGGGTGTATACATGGACAAGAAAAAAATATTATGGATTTTTCCCAGATAAAAATATGTTTTTTTCTGGGAGTAAATATACTTTTCCTTGTTAAGGGACAGTATACTTTCCTGTGGAACTGTAAAATTAATCAATTTTTTGAACAGTAAAGGTTTTATACACAGTCATAGTACTTCCCAACACTTTAGGAAAAGAAATATGGAAGAAAAATATGTTTTGGAAAGATGTTTCATGCGCAGAAACATGTGCACCACGTATTTTCTTATTATGAAAGTATAAATATGAATTCCATCAAGTAACGCACATTAGTTTCCAAACCATTAAAATTGTGACGTGAAACACTTTTGTCAATGAATCACAGCTTGTGTCACATGATCTCACCAGCCAATGACCATATATTCAGAGCATGGGACACATTCTGTAGTCAACCAATAATGATGTTACTGTTAAGTAATGTGAACTCACAAATAGGAAAAGTTAATGGTTTAAATTAAATATATATAGAATGAAAGGCCAAAGAAACTGGTACAACAGTCTAATGTCATGTAAGGTCCCTGCGAGCATGCAAAAGTGCCACAACACAATGTGGCGTGGACTCGACTAATGTCTGAAGTTGTGCTGGAGGGAACTGATGCCATGAACCCTGCAGGGCTGTTCATAAATCTATAAGGGTATGAGGGGGTGGAGATCGCTTCTCAACATCACATTGCAAGACAACACATATGTGCTCATTAGTGTTCATATCTGGGAAGTCTGGTGCCAACGGAAGTGTTTAAACTCAGAAGAGTGTTCCTGGAGCCACTATGGATGTGTGGGTGGAGCATTGTCCTGCTGGAAGTGCCCAAATCCATCGGAATGCACAATGGACAAGAATGGATGCAAGTGGCCAGATAGGATGCTTATGTAAGTGTCACCGGTCAGAATCATATCTAGACATATCAAGGATCCCATCTCACTACAACTCCACATGCCCCACACCATTACAGAGCCTCCATCAGCTCGAACAGTACCCTGCTGACACACAGGGTCCATGGATTCATGAGATTGTCTCCATCCCCATGCATGTCCATCTGCTCGGTACAATTTGAAACAAGACTCATCTGACCAGACAACATGTTTCCAGTCATCAACAGTCCAATGATGGTGATGACGAGCCCAGGCGAGATGTAATGATTTGTGTCATGCAGTCTTCAAGGGCACATGAGTGAGCCTTCGGCTACGAAAGCCCATATTGATGATGGTTTGTTGAATGGTTCACACGCTGACACTTGCTGATGGCCCAGTATTGAAATATGCAGCAATTTGCATAAGGGTTGCACTTCTGTCACTTTGAACAATTCTCTTCAGTCGTCATTGGTCCTGTTCTTGCAGTATCTTTTTCTGGCTGCAGAAATGTTGAAGATTAGATGTTTTACTGCATTCCAGATATTCAAGGTACACTTGTGAAATGGTCATATGGGAAAATCTCCATTCATCGCTACCTCGGAGATGCTGTGTCCCACCATTTGTGTACTAACTATTACACCATGTTCAAGCTTACTTAAATCTTGATAACTTGGCACTGTAGCAGCAGTAACTGAGCCAAATACTTGTTGTTTTATATAGGCATTGCCGACTGCAGCAACATATTATGCCCTGTTTACTTACCTCTGTATCTGAGTACTGTAAAGGGACATCTTACTCTAGCATAACCTTTCCTCAACAGAAGTAGTCAATACCAGAACTACTTTTTTGAATTCTGAATGGGTCAATATTATCTCAACTGTTTATATGAAAAATTTCATATAATTTTACATACAATGTGTTATATTTCAAGCTAATAACTATGAAATTGAATTACTTTATTTTTGTTGTTACAATCGATATGTACCAACTCTTCTGCACACTTGAAATCTTTTTTTAACAAATATTTGAAATTATGAAATATCTGGCACACTTAAAATTTCTATTATTAATTATGTAATCTGATACTGCTTAGTATGTTTATTTTTGGATTCGTTCAAAATTAATAGAAATTCATTTGTCAAGAAAATCTGTAAACTCTTTGGAAAATTGTTATCCCTGTAGAGTGAGGAGGTAGTAGTTGGCATGCCTCTGATGTGATCGGGCGTGTTTTTATATTTTGGAAGAACAATGTAATTTCTGCTTTCTTAATTTGAAAATTCTGAAGGCAGTGTGATATAGTACAATGCGAGACAATAAATTATCACAAAAACAAAAAATCTACATAGTCATTCATCAAAATTATTTATGTCAATTGAAACATGAGAACCTAAAATGTGAAAATTTTTTCAATTGAAACATGAGTACCTAAAATGTGAAAATTTCAGTTTCAAGAATCAGATCCCTAGACATCAAGAACTGGAGCCAACTACAACAAAAGAAGATAAGATTATATTACTTTTTTCTTTCATTCCAGTTGATCCGTAGTGAGGAGGTCCTCCAGGATGTAGAACATGTCAGAAAAACAATAATACATGACAAACATTTACAACTAAAACAAAGAAACCAATGAACCTTTTTCAATGGAACACTATATGAAAGATTCATTATACAACACCCATTTACTAAGATCACATTAATGCACTGAATTTAAAATGTAGAAAGAATATGTTTTTTTATTTATAAGATAATAAATGTATAATAAAAATACTACAATACTTATTTACAATGAACATATTACTATATATGCTTCTCTAAAACTGAATTTCATTGGTTGTTAAGCTTTTTATGGCTGCTGGCAAGTTATTGAAAATGTGTGATACTGAATAATGCACACCTTTTTGTACAGGAGTAAGTGACTTTAAATCCTTGTTAAGATTATTCTTGTTTCTAGTATTGATTCCATGAATTGAAAAAGTGATACATTTTTAATGACAAATTTCATTAAGGAATAAATATATTGGGAAGCAGTAGTTAGTATCCTTAGTTCCCTAAACAGGCTTCTGCAGGATGTTCTTGAGTACCCACCACATACAACTCTTATTGCACGTTTTTGTGCCCGGAAAACTTTAGCTTGGCTTGATGAATTACCCCAAAATATAATTCCATATGACATTATGGAATGAAAGTAACATAGTATGCCAGCTTTTTCATTTTTATATCCCCTATGTCTGACACAATTCACATTGCATATAGAGATTTGTTAAGACACTTCAGCAGTTCTGTGGTGTGCTCCTCGAAGTTGAATTTATTATCAAGCTCTAATCCCAAAAATTTAAAACCATCCACTTCTTCTATCTGCTTGCCATTGTATGTCAGGCAAAAATCGACTTCTCAAAAATATGTCCATTTCGTAGTGCACATCTTTCTGAAGAGTCTGATATGTAAAACATGTGTGTCCGAGGAAATGTAAGACACGTTATTTGGTCTTAAGTGTGCCAAAGTAGAGTGCCACATCTCTTCACACAACATTCTTCTATCGCACATCACTGTATTTTGCTCTGTGGAATTAAAACGTATACTATTTTGTAATTGGTGCCACCAAACTACATTCAGGACAGTGGAACTTAAAATATACTGTGGTGCCTCTCCTGCTCCCATTTGGCCAGTTTGACATCCTGCCCCTCTCTCTCTCTCTCTCTCTCTCTCTCTCTCTCTCTCTCTCTCTCTCTCTCTCTCTCTTTTAATTGCAATTACTACTGGATGGAATTATTTCTAACCAGGATAACAAGAACCCCTCTGAAAATTTGCACCTTTTATTGCCTATTAGCTAAAAATTTGCTATTTTGTGTGGCATAAAATTAAATATAGGATACATAAAACCTGACAATGGAAAATCTACGATGGAATGTAACAATTCCAGAGAAGGAAAGTTGCTACTCACCATATAACGGAGATGCTGAGTCGCGATAGGCACAATAAAAAGATTCACACAATTCCTTCCCACCAACACCAGCTTTTCTGAATTACGCAGGTGGGAACTTTCCCTGCAATACATCCTACATTCCCGTAACCCTCCTGGCCTCGACCTTCGTTAGTCACTGTCCTCACCCATCCAGCCCCCTCCCTTTTCCCATTCCAGCATTACACAGCCGTCATTTCACCGCCACACCCAGTCTTTTAATTTCTTTTATTTCTCTCCTTTCTGCTACTTACCCCCTCCCACCCTCCGCACCTTCTCTCCTGCCCTCCGTCTTAAGTGCAACACTTGACTGCCGCCACTCCCACCATACTATTCCTCCCCCTCCCCGGACCAGCCTTCTCCTTACCCCCACCCAATCACCACTCCCGTCATACACTGGTGCTGCTGTTCACAGTGTGGTCTGAGCTCTCTGAGACTGCAGATGTGTGTACAAGTTGCGTTTATGTTAGTGTGTATGTATGTGTGCATGTGTTTATGTGTGTCTACTGCTGAAAAAGGCCTTAATGGCTGAAAGTTTAATTGTGTGAATTGTTTAATTGTTGCCTATCGCGACAGCATCTCCATTATACGGTGAGTAGCAATTTTCCTTCTCTGGTATTGATACATAAAACCTGTAATGACAAGAGACAACGAAGACAGTACACATTTCTTCAATCCTAAATTACTAGCATTTTTTTCTTCTCTAATCTTGCTACAACTTTACATGGCATGCTTTCCTTTCTGGGAAAAAATATATTACCTCATCAAAGTTCGTCAAACATTTTGCTAGATGAAAAAACAAAATGTAGTTGTCTAACACTGAAAAAGCTCTTAATACAAATAATACCCAAGACTGGTTGTGATTTCTTGATCTGACTACATATATTTTCTCACTGTCTGCTAGGTGAAACGAAATAGGCCTGACCATTATTGCAGCAATTGTAACACACACCAAATAAACTAACACTTTTGGCACAAATGGTCCTTTTTATAACACAACAGAATATAATTCACTAAGTACCAATATCAAATGCCTATTAGGCCGACTACAAGCAAAACGTTTTATGTTAGAAAATTGTTTCACATTTCATTCATACGCTCTAGCTTCTAAAGCATGAGATCAAAAAGTAGCAGTACAAACTTTTTATATAAATTTGTATTCGTCATATTCTTCCACAATGCGTGTGATGTACCCGTGTGGTTCCTGAAGAGGGACAGCAGCCTTTTCAGTAGTTGCACGGGCAGCAGTCTCGATGATTGACTGATCTGGTTTTGTAACACTAACTAAAACGGCCTTGCTGTTGTGGCACTGTGAATGGCTGAAAGTAAGGGTAAACTACAGCCATAATTTTTCCTGAGGGCATGCAGCTTTACTGTATGGTTAAACGATGACCTCTTGGATGAAATATTCCGGAGGTAAAATAGTCCCCCATTCGGATCTCCGGGCAGGGACTACTCAAGAGGACGTCATTATCAGGAGAAAGAAAACTGGCGTTCTACGGATCAGAGCATGGAGTGTCAGATCCCTTAATCAGGCAGGTAGGTTAGAAAATTTAAAAACGGAAATGGATAGGTTAAAGTTGGATATAGTGGGAATTAGTGAAGTTCAGTGGCAGGAGGAACAAGATTTTTGGTCTGGTGAATACAGGGTTATAAATACAAAATCAAATAGGGGTAATGTAGGAGTAGGTTTAATAATGAATAGGAAAATAGGAGTACAGGTAAGCTACTACAAACAGCAAAGTGAACGCATTATTGTGGCCAAGATAGATATGAAGCCCATGCCTGCTACAGTATTACAAGTTTATATGCCAACTAGCTCTGCAGATGATGAAGAAATTGATGAAATGTATGATGAGATAACAGAAATTATTCAGGTAGTGAAGGGAGATGAAAATTTAATAGTCATGGGTGACTGGAATTCGACAGTAGGAAAAGGAAGAGAAGGAAACGTAGTACATGAATATGGATTGGGGCTAAGAAATGAAAGAGGAAGCTGCCTGGTAGAATTTTACGCAGAGCATAACTTAATCCTGGAAATACTACAAGGTTTCAGATAGATTATATAATGGTAAGACAGAGATTTAGGAACCAGATTTTAAATTGTAAGACATTTCCAAGGGCAGATGCGGACTCTGACCACAATCTATTGGTTATGAACAGTAGATTGAAACTGAAGAAACTGCAAAAAGGTGGGAATTTAAGGAGATGGGACCTGGATAAACTGAAAGAACCAGAGGTTGTACTGAGTTTCAGGGAGAGCATAAGGAAACAATTGACAGGAGTGAGGGAAAGAAGTATGGTAGAAGAAGAATGGGTAGCTTTGAGGGATAAAATAGTGAAGGCAGCAGAGAATCAAGTAGGTAAAAAGACAAGAGCTGGTAGAAACCCCTGGGTAACAGAAGAGACACTGAATTTAATTGATGAAAGGAGAGAATACAAAAATGCAGTAAATGAAGTAGGCAAAAAGGAATACAAACGTTTCAAAAATGAGATCGACAGGAAGTGCAAAATGGCTAAGCAGGGATGGCTAGAGGACAAATGTAAGGATGTAGAGGCTTATCTCACTAGGGGTAACATAGATACTGCCTACAGGAAAATTAAAGAGTCCTTTGGAGAAAAGAGAACCACTTGCATGAATATCAAGAGCTCAGATGGAAACCCAGTTCTATGCAAAGAAGGGAAATCAGAAAGGTGGAAGGAGTAAATAGAGGGTCTATACAGGGGCCATGTTCTTGAGGACAATATTATGGAAATGTAAAAGGATGAAGATGAAATGGGAGATACGATACTGCGTGAAGAGTTTGACAGAAACAAGGCCCCGGGAGTAGACAACATTCCATTAGAACTACTGACAGCCTTGGGAGAGCCAGTCCTGACAAAACTCTACCATCTGGTGAGCAAGATGTATGAGACAGGCGAAATTCCCTCATACTTCAAGACGAATACAGTAATTCCAATCCCAAAGGAAGCAGGCATTGACAGATGTGAAAATCACCAAACTATCAGTTTAATAAGTCACAGCTGCAAAATACTAACCCGGATTCTTTATAGACGAATGGAAAAACTGGTAATAGCCGACCTCGGGGAAAATCAGTTTGGATTCTGTAGAAATGTTGGAACACGTGAGGTAATACTGACCCTACGGATTATCTTAGAAGAAAGATTAAGGAAAGGCAAACCTACGTTTCTAGCATTTGTAGGTTTAGAGAAAACCTTAGACAATGTTGACTGGAATACTCTGTTTCAAATTCTGAAGGTGGCAGGGGTAAAATACAGGGAGCGAAAAGCTATTTACAATTTGTACAGAAACCAGATGGCAGTTATAAGAGTCAAGGGGCACGAAACGGAAGCAGTAGTTAGGAAGGGAGTGAGACAGGGTTGTAGACTCTCCTCGATGTTATTCAAGCTATATATTGAGCAAGCAGTAAAGGAAACAAAAGAAAAATTCGGAGTAGGTATTAAAATCCATGGAGAAGAAATAAAAACTTTGAGGTTCGCCGATGACATTGTAATTCTGTCAGAGACAGTAAAGAACTTGGAAGAGCAGTTGAATGGAATGGACAGTGTCTTGAAAGGAGGGTATAAGATGAACATCGACAAAACCAAAACGAGGATAATGGAATGTAGTCGAATTAAGTCGGATGATGCCGAGGGAATTAGATTAGGAAATGAGACACTTAAAGTAGTAAAGGAGTTTTGCTATTTGGGGAGCAAAATAACTGATGATGGTCGAAGTAGAGAGGATATAAAATGTAGACTGGCAATCGTAAGGAAAGCGTTTCTGGAGAAGAGAAATTTGTTAACATCGACTATAGATTTTAGTGTCAGGAAGTTGTTTCTGAAACCACTCAGCAGATTAACAATGAGGGTCAGTGTGCTGGCCAGTCTGGATGTGGCTTTTAGATGGTATGGAAGTGAAACATGGACGATAAATAGTTTAGACAAGTAGAATAGAAGCTTTCGAAATGTGGTGCTACAGAAGAATGCTGAAGATTAGATAGGTAGATCACATAACTAATGAGGACGTATTGAATAGAATTGGGAAGAAGAGGAGTTTGTGGCACAACTTGACCAGAAGAAGGGATTGGTTGGTAGGACATGTTCTGAGGCATCAAGGGATCACCAATTTAGTACTGGAGCGCAGCATGGAGGGTAAAAATTGTAGAGAGAGACCAAGAGAAGCATACACTAAGCAGATTCAGAAGGATGTAGGCTGCAGTAGGTACTGGGAGATGAAGAAGCTTGCACAGGATAGAGTAGCATGGAGAGCTGCATCAAACCAGTCTCAGGACTGAAGACCACAACAACAACAACAATAACAATAACAACCTGTTTCTTCTCCCTCCTCATTCTAACAAACAATCTTGTTATCACTCGTATAGCCCCATTCCCTTTTGTCTGCAGGAAAGTTTATTTCTAGACACGACAGGGATTCCCTTGGCAGACACATCACACAATTCAAAAATCATCTTATGATTCATTCAGAAATCAACTTAAAATTTGTTAAAAAATGAACAGTGATATGTTTCAAAATCATATGAATAATGATAGACCAATGTGCACTGAATGCTAGGCACTTTGTGAAACAAGGTCCCCCCCCCCCGAAATTGCCATATGAGGCAGATACCTTGGTTTGTCCCCACCCCTATATCTGGGCCTGTTGCGCATGCATAAATGTAGCAGCTTAGGCGGGCCAGTAAAGTTTTTCTGGTTAACATCTGGCTGCTTGCTGCTACTGCCTATACTGCTAACTGCAACACTTCTGTAGCCAGAAGTGGGAGGATGTACTACTCACATGCGACTCAACTGCACATGCGCATGTACTCGCTTGCAGCTGCTGAAACGAATCTAATGTAACCAGTTGTGAAGTCACACTCACTGGAGGCACTTTGTTGTTATAAAGCACTGCATAATCTTCCCAAAGCCTTTGACACATTTTGCCGTTGACATACGCTTGAATGAGCACTGCATTTTGCTGTTATATATGGCGCATTTCCTTCACAACTTAAGTTTCTCTCTCTCTCTCTCTCTCTCTCTCTCTCTCCCCCCCCCCCCCCCCCTCTCTCCACCCCCCCCCCCCCCCCCATCTTCTTGTTCGTGTTTTACTACTGCAGTATTATTCTGCAGTAGTGAGATATAGTAATATCCTTTGTTAAAGAATTGGTTCTTACCAGTCACAGGTCCAAAAAATTAAACTGAAAATTAAAACAACGTAAACTTAAGGGAATTCTAAAAAATTCACGGAATTTTCCCGTATCTCCCAGATGTCCTGGGTCATATACACTCTGACATCCTTGATTTAACACAGCCTACAGTCCTGACTAAATATGATCAATGATGAGTGCAGGGAAAAGTGTGGAGGCAAATCTTGCACCCATAGATGATAATCATTTTTTTATTTCATATTTTTCTCTAGAATCTGTCTCAGAGATAATAAGTTCCTCATTGGTTACAAATGCAACCAGAACTAAAGAAAAGAGTTCTCTGTTGAATGTGAAGTGCAATTTTATTTCAACATTTAATACTGGGAACAGCCCGAGTGTTGTTATCCAAAAGAACAAGATGTGACACTATCACCAAAATCCTTGAACTGATACCCAATGCATTTTCTAAAATAATTAATATAAAACATAACTGACAATACTTATACCATTCAGCATTAGGACTTACAATTACTGTCCTAGACCAAAATGTTTAACTCTACAACTAGTATCCAATGAATCAAAAACAAACCTTATATTAACATTAACTAAAATTTCTATTGGTGTTTGACAGAACATGATAACAATATTAAATAGGAAACACTGCCTAATGGTCTGCCAAACTGTATTTCTTTTGGTTTTCAGTTTTGTAGGCAATTTCTTGGTGACAATGGAATGTTGCAAACATGGATAAAATAAAATGTAACTTACATTATGCTACACACCACATAAAGGATGTTGTGAATGGCAGACAGCCACAACAGAAAAGAATTAAAAAAACAGCTGGATGTTATTCAACTATCAGACTAGGGCCTTCATCATACAGAAGACAACAAAATTCATTATAGTGGATGGCTGCACCCAAAAATTCATTCACCCACCCACCCACCCACCCACCCACTCACACACACACACACACACACACACACACACACACACACACACACACACGTTGTCATCTCTGTGCACTAACGTCTGACTGACTGCATATAAGGTGAGCAGCAGTCCTTGTTGGAGTGGGTAGTGAGGGACAGAAGAGGTGTGTGGAGAAGAGGGGAGGGATACAGGGTAGCGGGAGAGTGACGTTTGGGCAAGAGCCCAGTGTTGCTTGTGGGACAGTGCAGGGTCATTGGGGCATAAATACATAAATCCCAAATATAACAATCTTGTTTGTACACTATGTACACAAACTGAATTTGATTAAGAGTTATACAATGTTGTCATAATAAAAATCACTCACACTGTTTTGTTCAATACTAACAATGTACACTGATGGAACACACCAAAAACACAGAGTTAAAAATGCCTAAAGTGGGCAGATACTGCAATATAACATGCACATATATAAAGAGGTCTGCACATGCCCTGATAGCCGAGTGTATTAAAGCACCACTTCTGGGATGGGGAGGTGTGCCAGCCACAGATCAAAACCACTCAGCAGATTAACAATGAGGGTCAGTGTGCTGGCCAGCCTGGATGTTGCTGTTAGATGGTTTCCCACATTCCACTATGTGCATACCAGGCTGGTACCCACAAACTGTCTCAATAAGACAATTCACAAAATTTAGAAGAAACTTTCACTCACTTTCACATGAATAACACTACATGCAAACAGTCGGGGTACACATATTCCATTCCAGGAATGGCGAGAGGAAGGGCACCAGTACATCCCTTAAAATAATCACACCAAATCCATTCACAACTGCGTCAATCCTGCACTAAGGCGCAAGAAAAAAAAGTTATAGAGAGATCTTTGCAATTTAGCTCTTCATGTTCACACACCTACCAGCAAGATGAGTCAGCAACTTGGCAAACTATGAGGTTCATTCAAATGAAACCTGCTCAGTGCATCTAGCTTAGCCTTACACGTAATTTGGCACCACATAACCGGGGGTATGGTGGCAGCATCTATTGGTAGAGAGACTGATGCGTGTACACAGTTTGATATTGCATAGTGCAGGAGTGGTTCCACACCGAAGAGGAGATGGTCTGACAAGTCTCGTCTACTACTGAACAAGTAGGTGAGTAAGCAGGAACAATGAGGAGTGATTCGATTTTTGGCAATGAAGGGAGTTTGAGGCCGTGAAATATATCAACAGTTGAAGGCTGTGTACAGCGAGTACAGTCTGAGTCTTTCAAGTGTTGTGGAATGGCACGAACGATTCCTTGGGGGGTGCGAGTTGCTGGAAGACAATGCTCATCCTGGACATGCTTATCATTTCATTACACTGGAAATGGCTGCGGAAATGAATGCTTTAGTCATGGACAACCGCTGAATCATTGAGGATAAGGTCCATTGGTTACTGGGCATTAGCGTGGGCACCACCCACACCATAATGCATCAACACTTGAACTTTGAAAAAATCTGTGCACAGTGGGTTCCCCACCAACAGACTGCCGAACAGTGCAATACTCGAATGGCGCTGTCTTTGAGTCATCTGCAACGTTATCATGAGGAAGAATACGGCTTTCTGTCATTTACTGTCACAGGTGACGAAACATGGTGTCACGATTTTGAACCGAAAAGCAAGCATCAGAGCAAGCAGTGGAAACATGCGACTTCACCACCTCCAATAAAATCAAAGGTCATGCACACCAGTTCTGGTAAGGTCATGGTATCCTTTTTTGACCACAAGGTGCCACTGCTTGTTGAGTTCCTGGAACGGGGAACCACCATCAATGCCCAGCGTTATCAAGCCACTTTAGACAAGCCATCAAGTCGAAATGCTGAGGCATGTTGTAGAGTGGCATTATCCTCCTCCATGATAATGCTCGCCCACACACGGCCAATGCAGTGAAGACAACATTGCAACCGTTTCACAGGGAAATGCTGGAACATCTGCTGCACAGTCCTGACCTTTCACTGTGTGACTTCCATGTGTTTGGACCTCTAAAACAAGCTATTCACAGACATCGATTTGCAACAGACAATGAAGTGTGTGACTGGGTCCAGACCTGGATCTGACAGCAGCCTACTAGCATCTTCAAGGATGGAATCGACCGGCTAGTGTCGCAATGGGATCAATGTGCCAACAGTTTTTGCGACTATTTCTGAGTATGAGTACTGTGTATAAATACATTTTTGAGCTAATATAATCATTACTGTTACTTTACACTAGCAACTGGGTTTCGTTTGAATGCCCCAAAGTAGTGAATTTGTATGTCACGCTTCTCACAGTAGTGTCTGTAGTGCCAAGAACATGACAATAAAGACTAACTGTGTGATTAAGTGGAAAAAGATGGATGAATAGTAGGCTTGTGGGATAGGATTCCAAAGAACTGCAACGCTTGAGGATTGTGATATAACAATAATCTACCAATGGTGGAGATGATCGAGAGCAGAAAGTTCCCTCCAAATATGTGTTTTGTTAGTGCAACCTCCATGCAATGATAAACATGTGGATACGGGAATCACTATAGTCACCGTGGTGAGCAGTGTAGCAACTGTCCAGAAAGCAAAGCTTTCGTGATGCAAATGTGGTCACATGAATGGTAAACAATCACTTGCAGAAAGTGGGTCTGTAATCCAATATTTTTTTGCCACATTTACACTCAACAGCAATTTGCTAGACACAAGTCTACAAAATAGAGCACATTTGAGAACTGATCTAAACCAGTAGAAATTAGTGGTGAGAATCACTTTTGTCTAGGAAAAAATGATAGTTCTGTTTATGTTCATAGACATACTGATGACCAAGAGTACCTCTCACATGTTTGCACTCTCCAGTCTAGAGCAACACGAGTAGTCTGTTCTCAGCTATGAGTTACACACCCCAGTTACCTCTGGCATTTATCCAGCAACCAGTGATAAGTGGTTTATATATCATTGATGTTAACTCTTCTTTTTTATGACATTGTAAAAGGACACCTTGCGTGATCTGGTATTCCAGCAAACAGAACAATATGGATCATTCTACGCACTATAACATTTCTAGAGAATGAAAATCTCCTCTATACGACTCACCTTGGATGTCGTAAACAGGTATCTGCAAAACACAGCTTTCTCTGCTTGTCTATAAAATTCAGAATTCTACAGACAAAGGCACCAGATTGATGATATGCTCCTTGACTTCTGGAAGGCATTGAATACAGTTCCACACAGCTGTTTAGTGAATTCAAGCTTGCCAAGTATCGGTCCAGATTTGTGATTGGATTCAAGATTAAATTCAATATTTTATTCAGAACAGGAATCTTTAAATGTAAAGGCAATTTCTGAAGTACCCCAAGGTAGTCTTCATGGACTTTACTGTTTATGAAATACACAAATGATCTATGGATAACACTGGAAGTGCCACACAGTTTTTTTTGCAGATGATGCTGTTGTCTATGGGAAAGTTGCAATGCTAGGAGACTGTAGTGAAATGCAAGAAGCCTTGCAGAGGATCAACAATTGCTGTAGGGACTATCAACGTAGTGTAAATAGAAGGTTCTTGAATACTACCTGTCAGTCTGGTACCCACACCAAGTAGGATTAACAAAGGGGATGGAGAAGATCCTACAAAGAGCAGCACATTTTGTAATGGGATCATTTAGTAAGTGTGAGATGTTAAATATATTCCAGTGGCAGTCACTACAAGAGGTGCCTTTTGTATCACTGAGATGGTTAGCATTAAAATTTGAGGAGCATACATTCAAAGATGATTCCCTTACATCTTGCGAATTGACCAATATGAGAAAATCAGAGAAATTAGAGCCCAGGGCTGGGAGAAAAATAACAGTGCCGTAGGTACCATCCACCACACACTGTAAGGTGGCTTGCAGAGCATAGTTGTTGAGGTAGATTGAGATTACCACAGGGGCAATACAACACACAGTTTACCCCTTCTATCCTGAGCCTTTAGATCTCTACGACTCAAACCCACTGAGCACAAGTAGGACCTTAGCTGGATGGTGTATGGCATCTAACATATTATTAAGAAGTGTTCTATACAAGTACACATCTTTATTCTTTCCTCAATAAATCTTCCAAATGTAAAGAGGACCCCGTTTCAATCAATATCACATACCATCTACTTCATGCATATCAACTTGGGAACATATAGGCACATTCTTACTATCAGTTTATCAATGCATATCAATCATGTAATAACATATCAGTATCAATGGCATTTTACAAAAATGCAGAACCAATTCTGAGCAATTGTCTCAAAAATTAGTGCAAAGATCTACGAAGATGCAAGAACTACAAAAACTTGTTTGCAGCACAAGTATTCATGATTGTTATAAATATGTCCATGATTAGGGGATGTAGGTATGATCATTCCATTACAGATATTGGTGTATAGATGTAAATATTAAGGAAGCATTAGTAAATAGGCAACATCTGTTCGATATGCCTGGAAATACAGCTTTTCTAATATTTTGCTACGTCCCTTTACAACTTCTCTAAACACAAACTGAATACAGCATATTAATATCAGATAACTGTAAATATATCCTACAGTAGTGGATTTTATTGATTTATACCAAGCTTGATCCACAGCCTACAACATTCTCTTTCTCCAAAGGAATATGGGACATGATATACCTATAAATGAATGATTCATGGTAAGAATATTTGATTTGTTTGTTAATTATTTTATATCACCTAACCAATTTAACATTTTTGCATGTTTATTTGCAATATTTCTTCTCATTTGTATGCAAATTTCATCTAACAACTCAATGTAATGCAAATTTAAATTTTTGAAACTCACCTTTCAGCTGGCGTGCTATCTGCAACCTTGCACCAAATCTGGTGACTCCATAAACTGTTGTCATAACAGTCTGTTTGATCACTTTTCTTTGCACAAATCCTTCCAACACCTGGGCAATTTTAACATTATTCTGTGCATCTTTTGCTCTTTCCCTTTCCACCTGGAATTTGAAATTTTATTTAGACAAATAATAATGGACAAAACATGAATAGGCAGTTGACACTTTTAAGGGGGGTGCCTATAAATTTGTTACTGTCTACTAATTAACTGCAGTCTTTAAAAATTAAATGCAGAGGTTATCTTTAATGAACTCTGTTACCTTCTTCTGCTACACTGACAAAATGTTAGTAACTTGGTCACATGGCAGGTGTAGTTTACTAGACATATAAGGTTGCTTAAACCCAACAATTTGGCTGTTTCTCGCACTGAATTAATGACCATTGTGTTGGTTATATCTGCCACTGTGGTGCTGTTGCTGCAGGGATTAGAGTGGGCCACTAGCTGCTCCCACTCATGTAATTCTTCGCATGCCTCACCATGCTTTCTTACGGTGTGGCATAATCTGATGCATTTTACTGCACTTTTCTCAAATCAAATGATTGTTGCAATTGTAATTTGCCAACAATTCAAAACTTTGTGCAACAGCAACATGTATTATGAAAAATAGCAGATTCCTTTTGAATCATTTTGGTAGGATTTTACTGCGGGAACCAATGCATAGATTTTTGCTGTACAATATTCACTTAGAAATTACTTCTCATACGGTACAATTCCAAACAAGATATTACACATAGTCGAATACCGCACTCTTCGCAACAAACAGGTTTATCTTCTTATTTTATTTCCCTTGATGTATGTTTTGTTGCAGCACATTTGACAGGGTCTTGTTTCTTCTCACTAGAAGGAATATGTTTATGAAAAGCATCATCCAATCATTGTGAGGCTGAAATTTGGCAAAGGTGACTCACTTTTATTTGTTGAGATGAAGAATTAACAAGTGCATTACATTTTTCAACTAAACTTTCAAAAAGCTTAATTCAGGAATCAAGTCTCCCAAATTTTCCAAGTTTCTTGTACAGAAAGTATGAATTTAGAGTTGCAACATCCATCAGATGGCAAAATGTTATATTTTCAGGGATGATTCCGTGTTGCTGGATAATTTTTGATGAAATGGTCATCTATGTCGGTATCATCCATTTTGTCAATGTATTTCAAGATAATTTATGACTTTGTTGTCACTGTTTTCTTCTTCTGAGTTTGTTGTAGTTGGTCACTGTAAATAGTTGACAACATGTAAATACTTTTCCTTATCCCATCATTGCATTGCCATCAATTTCCCTTTGCAACAACTCTTAACTTCCCCATTCTAGAGTTTTGTCTCCCTCAAAGCAGCTGGAGTTTTCCTTCCTGTTACTGGTGACTGTGCTTTGCAACAATAAAATAAAATAAGTGGGGACTTGTATAAAATTTGCCAGTAAAAATGTTATGCCCTTACACTCTTTTTCAAGCTTTTTCTACAGATGGTCAGCCAATGATTTTAACTTGCACAATTTATCAGGAATAACAGACTATCTTGAATAAAAACTTTTGTTCTTAAAGTGAAGAAACTTCAACAGAAGACTAAATCTACTTTATGATATTAGTTTTTGGAAAATTGATGCTTGCAGAATTTATTTCCTTGTATAATACATTTCAAAATATCTTTTAGGAATAACATCACAAACAAGGATATAATTCTATATTTGCTTGTTGATTCACTTTTGTACGTATACGATCGTTGTTTCGGAGTGTCCACATATCAAACTACAAACTGTTCAGCAAATTTTCTCATCTCTTTAGTTTTCATTATTAACAACCCATGATCAAAAATGAATGCGAAAATTTGGTTTATCTGCAAAATTAATTTTTCCAACTGGTGTACCTGTAAATGCAAATGTACTCCTATTTGCACTACAATTAACAGACCCTGTTCTTGTACAACCAATGTCAGTAGTCAGCATTTTTATGATTTCACCTTTCCCACTTGACATTTCTGTACCACTGTCACTACAGCTTTCATCATCATTAACTTCACCACTGCTTGAAAAGCTTTTACTAGATCATTCATTACCACTTTAATAATCTTTAAATAGCCCACCATGCACTGATGAGGATATTACATACTTTGACACGTTTACTCCTGTCTACTACCCAATGAAGTACCTGTTTCAGGCAACAGAAAAGCCAGAGCCACATGCGAGGTATCACTAACACTAGGTACTGCAACCCTTGTGGCTGATAAACAAATCTTGAAAACATTTTGTAGTTACTTCTGAGTGTTGCCGACTGTCAGTCCAGGCATCATTCATAGAGCACACACTACAGTGCTGCCAGTTGGCTCAAACTCATTTCGGACAGCATGCGTAGTGAAGCATTGGGCTTGCCCGAGTCCAGCTCGTAGAGCACAGAGGCAGTGCACATGGATTCTGAGCACGATCATGGGGTTATTCCCTACAGCTTAGGAAAGCATGTTTCTTTAGCAACAGGTACACGATGTGTCGAATTTAGCATGCTTTCTGTAGAGAGTCTGCACCAAATGGAAAGAGCTTAGTGAAGAACAGTATGGACTATTTATGTTATGTCAGCGACATATTAGTTAAAGTTAGCAACATAAAAGAAAACCATACATTGAGTGGATGAAGGTTCATTGTTTGTCCTCTCCAATCAAAAATGACTTGACACCTATGGAGATCTCTTATTTACGACTTCCTTGCAGATGTGATACAGCATTATTGCCATTATTTGAACAGACAGTTCATATAGTCAAAAATAGTAAAAGGGATGCCAGAGCCTCTTACTCTTAATGACACAAAAAGACAGCTATCACAGAACAATGCACTTCCTAGTGGCACACAATGAATTACTCTGGCATTAGGTTGGGTAATTCGTGTGATTAAAGCTGAAAGAAAACACTTAGGCACCATTTTTATTAGTTGTCAGTCTTCCAATGAGTTTGACACAGTCTACCATGAATTTTACTCTTCTGCCAATCTCTTCATATCACAGTATCAATTGCAGCCTATATCCTCAACTTTTTTTTATGTACTGGTGTTCCAATCTAGGTCTTTCCCTGCAGTTTTTACCCTCCACAGCTGCCTCTAGTGCCATGATAGTTATCCCCTGGTCTCGTAACACATGTCCGGTCATCCTGTCCCATTTTCTTCTCAGTGTTTTCCATATTTTCCTTTCCTCACCTGTTCTGTAGAGACACAGAAAGCAGACAAGCACAGTCAAAGCCAGTATACCTGACCAAAAGTCATCAATAGTTATCAAATATAGGCTTTGATTTGAGGAAGATATTTCTGAGAATGTACATCTGGAGCTTAGGATTGTGTAGTAATGAATCATGGGTTGTAAGAGCACAGACAAAGAAGAGAATCAACACATTTGAGTTGTGATGCTATACACAGATGTTGAAAATTTGTTGGAGATAAGGAATGAGGAGGTTCTCTGCAGAATCTCTGAGAATGTACATCTGGAGCATAGGTTTCTGTAGTAGTGAATCACATGTTGTAGGAACACCAGTTTATGAAGAGAATCAAAGCATTTGAGTTGTGAATTTGTAGACAGATGCTGAAAATGTTCTGTAGAGAATCTCCTCATTCCTTATCTCAGCACTCCAACAAATTTATGTTTTGATTTTTCACATTTTTCCAGCAGCCATTTTGTCTCGATGTTCCTGCATTTTCTATTTATTTCATTCCTAAGTGACTTATACTGCTGTATTACTGTCCTTTCCTGAACATTTTTAACTTCCTTGTTTCACTGACCAACTGAAGAATTTATCCTGTTATCCAAGGTTTCTTTGCAGTTACATTTCTTGTATCTATGTTTGTCTGTCCAACCCCTGTGATTGTCCTATTTAAAAATGTCCATTCCTCTTCTACTCAATTGCCTACTGTGATATTCATCACAGTATCTACAGCCTTAGAGACCTTCAAACACATCTCATCATTCATCAGTACTTCATTATCCTGCTTCTTTGACCACTGATTTTTCCAGATGATTCTCATAAACTTCAGTCTTCTTTTCACACTTACTAAATTGTGATCTGAGTCTATATCTTCTCCTGCATATGTCTTACAATCCAATATCTGACACTGGAATCTGTCTGATGATGATTTAATCCAGCTGAAATCTTTGTGTGTCTCCAGGCCTTTTCACGAGTATACCTTTTCCTCTTGTGAATTTTGAACAGTGTATTCACTATTATTAGCTGACAGTATTATGAAAAGAATAGATTGCTGTTCACCATATAGCAAAGATATTGAGTCACAGAAAGGCACAACAAAAAGGCTGTGAAATAAGGAAGCTTTCAGCCTAAAATGCCCTCTTCCAAATTAGACAACTTACTTTGAAGCAATTTAGCAGTTTCATGTCCTGTTCCATCTGCATACTGAGCCTCAATACATGCCCTAATTTCTCTTATCTTCTCCTCAAGCCGCCATGAGATATACATGGATGCATCAGAATTATAGCACAATCTCAACTCTATTACATATTAGTATGTGTGATACAAATATGAACCTAGCAGTGCATCTCTCAATTTGTTTGATGTCAGTTGACATGTCACCTAATACAAGACAGTACTCTAGAGTTGGTCTTATATGTGATTACCTTTACAGAATCCATTCCACTTTCTAAGAGCACTTCTACAAATTTAAGGTTTCTGGCTACCTTCTCACCAACTAGTTTTACAAGTTCATCCAATGTAAAATGAAAATGCGACTACATCCAAAAGTTTAACAATATCTTTATAAATGGATACCTCCAATCTCTATTTTATGGGTATTACGCTGCATTTATCCATTTTTCACTGAGATCTGCCACAATGTGGAAATTTTGTTCATTTCTGTATTTCCTTACAATCGTGCAACAAAAATAATTGCCAGCATTCCTTGGGGAACCCTTGGTGCTTCTTTAATTTCCATTGAACATTCACCATCAAGTATAATGTAATGGGCTCTATCAGTTGTAAATTCTTTGAGCCAATTTTATGCTTGTGAAGATTCGGCATATGACTGTAGTGGTTATTGGCCACACAACATGCTACAGAGTGAAACAACCTTCAGAAATCTAAGAGGAAAGAATGTACCTGTTCATCTGCACCTAATACAAGAGAGACAGTGCGTCTTAATAATGCAAGCTATGTTTCCCACAATGGAGATGCCTTATCCATTTTGAAATTACTTTACAATAAAAGAGTGCTTGTTTCAGACTTCTCTTTTGTGAGCATGTGTAGCAATAAAACTTGCCATGGTAGTATCATCACACATTAATATATTTTTAAATGCTGAATTTTAATATTTTTTTCCTGTTTAGTCCCTTCAATATCAGCACAATATCTATCTTTGTGTGTGTGTGTGTGTGTGTGTGTGTGTGTGTGTGTGTGTGTGTGTGTGTGTGTGAGAGAGAGAGAGAGAGAGAGAGAGAGAGAGAGAGAGAGAGAGAGATATTGGATCCTTCACTATAGTCAACTCTTCATCAAGAGCCTACAACAGCCACAATCCCTACAGCCACCCATTCATGGTCCTAGCCCTTAGAAAGACAAAAAGAAGTAAGGAAATTAGAAGCACAAAAAACATTGTAAATACCAACATCAGTCATCACAACAGAAGTAAACATGGCTTCAAAAGCTTGCTATGACCAAAGCTAAAATATTTATGGGATGAAAACATATAAGACCTTTATCTCTATTTGTCCCTACTCATATAACGGAGTTGGTATGACTTTCCCTGTATCCATTATGCACATTCACAAATAGGAACACTTCATTAGCTACCTCATTAATGTTAAAAAGTTGTCTATTGCATTAACAAAACTAGAGAAAGATGTACTGCAAAGCATGGACAAAATTGAAGCGTCCTGGAAGCAGTTGATTTCAGTTGACAAACTGATTTACAACAATGCAGCATAAAAGCTGAGAGGCATATTGATAACAGGTTTACTTTTTGGTTCACTATAGCTGAAGATAACTGTATATACTGCACAATGTAATAAAATGACATTCATTTTAATCATACACTCTCTAAAACATCACACATACCCAAATACACCACAAAGCAATTATATAAATGTGATGGAAATCAGTAGATGTGGTGCACATGTACAGATGGACAAATGATTACATTTTCAGAAAAATTACAGGATTTATTCAAGAAAAAGAGCTTCACAAACTGAACAAGTCAGTAATGCATTAGGACACCTCTGCCCCTTATGCAAGCAGTTATTAATCTTGGCATTCATTCACAGAGTTGTTGGATGTCCTCACGATGGATATCATGCTAAATTCTGTCCAACTGGCACATTAGATCATCAAAATACTGAGCTGCTTGGGTGGCCCTGCCCATGTTACTCCTAACATTCTCAGTTGGGGAAAGAACCACTGACCAGTTGGCCGAGGTAGGGTTTGGCAAGCACCAAGACAAGCAGTACAAAATCTCACTGTGAGTAGGCAAGCATTATCTTGCTGAAATTAAAGCTTGAGATTGCTTGCCCTGAAGGGCACCGCCATGTGGCATAGAATATTGTTGACATATTGCTGTGCTGTAAGGGTGCCATGAATGACAAACAAAGGAGTCCTGCTAAGAAAAGAACCCCACCCCATCACTCTTAATTATCGGGCTGTGGGTGACACACAGGCTGGTATCCCACCACTGTCCTGGGCATCTGCAGACAACCACTGACTTGGGCATCTGCAGACACATTTTCGACGTAGAATCTCATTGACTGGAGTAGAATTGTCTTCAGAGATGAGTCTTACTTCAAATTGAGCCCAAATGACCAGTTTAATTGTTCTTTGTTCTCTCAGCAATTTAACTGTAGCATACCTCTACATTATTTAACTCACATTTCCAGAAAGTAGTAGTAGTAGTAGTAGTAGTAGTAGTAGTAGTAGTAGTAGTTGTTGTTGTTGTTGTTGTTGTTGTCTTCAGTCCTGAGACTGGTTTGATGCAGCTCTCCAGTACCTACTGCAACCTACATCCTTCTGAATCTGCTTAGTATATTCATCTCTTTGTCTCCCTCTACGATTTTTTCCCTCCACGCTGCCCTCCAATACTAAGTTGGTGATTCCTTGATGTCTCAGAACATGTGCAACCAACGGATCCCTTCTTCTGGTCAAGTTGTGCCACAAACTTCTCTTCTCCCCAATCCTACTCAATAATTCCTCATTAGTTATGTGATCTACCCATCTAATCTTCAGCATTATTCTGTACCACCACATTTCGAAAGCTTCTATTCTCTTCTTGTCCAAACTATTTATCGTCCATGTTTCACTTCCATACATGGCTATACTCCATACAAATACTTTCAGAAATGACTTCCTGACACTTAAATCTATACACGATGTTAACAAATTTCTCTTCTTCAGAAACGCTTTCCTTGCCATTGCCAGTCTACATTTTATATCCTCTCTACTTCGACCATAATCAGTTATTTTGCTCCCCAAATAGCAAAACTCCTTCACTACTTTTAAGTGTCTCATTTCCTAATCTATTTCCCTCAGCATCATCCTTCTTAATTAGACTACATTCCATTATTCTTGTTTTGCTTTTGTTGATCTTCTCTTATATCCTCCTTTCAAGACACTGTCCATTCCGTTCATCTGCTCTTCCAAGTCCTTTGCTGTCTCTGACAGAATTACAATGTCATCGGCAAACCTCAAACTTTTTATTTCTTCTCCATGGATTTTAATACCTACTCCGAATTTTTCTTTTGTTTCCTTTACTGCTTGCTCAATATACAGACTGAACAACATCGGGGAGAGGCTGCAACCCTGTCTTACTCCCTTCCCAAGCACTGCTTCCCTTTCATGTCTCTCGACTCTTATAACTGCCATTTGGTTTCTGTACAAATTGTAAATAGCCTTTCGCTCCCTGTATTTTACCCCTGCCAACTTCAGAATTTGAAAGAGAGTATTCCAGTCAAAATTGTCAAAAGCTTTCTCTAAGTCTACAAATGCTAGAAACATAGGTTTGCCTTTCCTTAATCTTTCTTCTAAGATAAGTCGTAAGGTCAGTATTGCCTCACGTGTTCCAGTATTTCTACGGAATCCTAACTGATCTTCCCCGAGATCAGCTTCTAGTTTTTCCATTCGTCTGTAAAGAATTCGTGTTAATTTTTTTGCAGCTGTGACTTATTAAACTGATAGTTCGGTAATTTTCACATCTGTCAACACCTGCTTTCTTTGGGATTGGAATTATTATATTCTTCTTGAAGTCTGAGGGTATTTCGCCTGTTTCATACATATTGCTCACCAGATGGTACAGTTTTGTCAGGACTGGCTCTCCCAAGGCCATCAGTACTTCCAATGGAATGTTGTCTACTTCGGGGGCCTTGTTTCAACTCAGGTCTTTCAGTGCTCTGTCATACTCTTCACGGAGTATCGTATCTCCCATTTCATCTTCATCTACATCCTCTTCCATTTCCATAATATTGTCCTCAAGTACATCGCCCTTGTATAGACCCTCTATATACTCCTTCCACCTTTCTGCTTTCCCTTCTTTGCTGAGAACTGGGTTTCCATCTGAGCTCTTGATATTCATACAAGTGGTTCTCTTTTCTCCAAAGGTCTCTCTAATTTTCCTGTAGGCAGTATCTATCTTACCCCTAGTGAGATAAGCCTCTACATCCTTACATTTGTCCTCTAGCCATCCCTGCTTAGCCATTTTGCACTTCCTGTCGATCTCATTTTTGAGACGTTTGTATTCCTTTTTGCCTGCTTCATTTACTGCATTTTTATATTTTCTCCTTTCATCAATTAAATTCAATATTTCTTCTGTTACCCAAGGATTTCTACTAGCCCTCATCTTATTACCTACTTGATCCTCTGCTGCCTTCACTACTTCATCCCTCAAAGCCAACCATTCTTCTTCTACTGTATTTCTTTCCCCCATTTCTGTCAATTGTTCCTTTATGCTCTCCCTGAAACACTGTGCAACCTCTGGTTCTTTCAGTTTATCCAGGTCCCATCTCCTTAAATTCCCACTTTTTTGCAGTTTCTTCAGTTTTAATCTACAGTTCATAACCAATAGATTGTGGTCAGAGTCCACATCTGCCCCTGGAAATGTCTTACAATTTATAACCTGGTTCCTAAATCTCTGTCTTAGCATTATATAATCTATCTGATACCTTTTAGTATCTCCAGGGTTCTTCCATGTATACAACCAACCTCCTTTCATGATTCTAAGTGTCAGCTATGATTAAGTTGTGCTCTGTGCAAAATTCTACCAGACAGCTCCCTCTTTCATTTCTTAGCCCCAATCCATATTAACCTACTACGTTTCCCTCTCTCCCTTTCCCTACACTCGAATTCCAGTCACCCATGACTATTAAATTTTCGTCACCCTTCACTATCTGAATGATTTCTTTTATTTCATCATACATTTCTTCAATTTCTTCGTCATCTGCAGAGCTAGTTGGCATATAAACTTGTACTACTGTAGTAGGTGTGGGCTTCGTATCTATCTTGGCCACAATAATGCGTTCACTATGCTGTTTGTAGTAGCTTACCCGCACTCCTATTTTCCTATTCATTATTAAACCTACACCTGCATTACCCCTATTTGATTTTGTGTTTATAACCCTGTAATCACCGGACCAGAAGTCTTGTTCCTCCTGCCACCGAACTTCACCAATTCCCACTATATCTAGCTTTAACCTAACCAGTTCCCTTTTTAAATTTTCTAACCTACCTGCCTGATTAAGGGATCTGACATTCCACGCTCCGACCCATAGAATGCCAGTTTTCTTTCTCCTGATAACGGCATCCTCTTGAGTAGTCCCCGCCCGGAGATCCGAATGGGGGACTCTTTTACCTCCGGAATATTTTACCCAAGAGGACGCCATCATCATTTAATCATACAGTAAAGCTGCATGCCCTCGGGAGAAATTACGGCCGTAGTTTCCCCTTGCTTTCAGCCGTTTGCAGTACCAGCACAGCAAGGCTGTTTTGGTTATTGTTACAAGGCCAGATCAGTCAATCATCCAGACTGT